>NC_142435.1:36705000-36925000 GCF_059453495.1 Arachis ipaensis | reverse complement strand
GATTTTTAGTTGCTTGGGGACAAGCAACAATTTAAGTTTGGTGTTGTGATGAGCGGATAATTTATACACTTTTTGGCATTGTTTTTACATAGTTTTCAGTATGATTTAGTTAGTTTTTAATATATTTTTATTAGTTTTTAAATAAAAATCACATTTTTGGACTTTACTATGAGTTTGTGTATTTTTCTGTGATTTCAGGTAATTTCTGGTTGAAATTGAGAGACTTGAGCAAAAATCAGATTCAGAGGCTGAAGAAGGACTGCAGATGCTGTTGGATTCTGACCTCCCTGCACTCAAAGTGGATTTTCTGGAGCTACATGAGTCCAAATGGCACGCTCTCAATTGCGTTGGAAGTAGACATCCAAGGCTTTCCAGCAATATATAATAGTCCATACTTTTCCCGAGTTTAGATGACTCAAACTGGCGTTCAACGCCAGCCTTCTGCCCTATTTTGGAGTTAAACGCCAGAAACAGGTTGCAAAGCAAAGTTAAACGCCAGAAACAGGTTACAAACTGGCGTTTAACTCCAAGAAAGACCTATACACGTGAAAGCTTCAACGCTCAGCCCAAGCACACACCAAGTGGGCCTGGAAGTGGATTTCTGCATCATTTACTCATTTCTGTAACCTTAGTAACTAGTTTAGTATAAATAGGACTTTTTACTATTGTATTTACATTTTTGGAACATCTTTGGATTATTTTTTGATCCTTGGATCACGTTTTGGAGGCTGGCCATTCGGCCATGCCTGGACCTCATCACTTATGTATTTTCAACGGTAGAGTTTCTACACACCATAGATTAAGGTGTGGAGCTCTGCTGTTCTTCATGAATTAATGCAAAGTACTGTTATTTTTCTATGCAATTCAAGCCTATTTCTTCTCTAAGATATTCATTCGCACACAAGAATATGATGAATGTGATGATTATGTGACGCTCATCACCATTCTCACCTATGAACGCGTGGCTGTCAAACACTTCTGTTCTATATGCAAACAAGCTTGAATGCATATCTCCTAGTCTCCTGATCGTGAGATCATAGTCTTCGTGGTATAGGCTAGAATTATTGGTGGCCATTCTTGAGATCCAGAAAGTCTAAACCTTGTCTGTGGTATTCCGAGTAGGATCTGGGAAGGGATGGCTGTGACGAGCTTCAAACTCGCGAGTGCTGGGCATAGTGACAGATGCAAAAGGATTACTGAATCCTATTCCAGTATGATCGAGGACCGACAGATGATTAGCCGTGCGGTGACAGCGCATTTTGGACCATTTTCACTGAGAGAACGGGAAGTAGCCATTGACAACGGTGATGCCCTACATAAAGCTTGCCATGGAAAGGAGTAGGACAGATTGGATGAAAGCAGTAGGAAAGCAGAGATTCAGAAGGAACTAAGCATCTCCAGATGCTTATCTAAAATTCTCACCAATGAATTACATAAGTATTTCTATCCTATTTTATATTTTAATTATATTTTAATTACCAATTCACCATAACCAATTGAATCCGCCTGACTGAGATTTACAAGGTGACCATAGCTTGCTTTAAGTCGACAATCTCCGTGGGATCGACCCTTACTCACGTAAGGTTTATTACTTGGACGACCTAGTGTACTTGCTGGTTAGTTGTGCGAAGTTGTGACAAAGAACTAAGATTATGAACGTGCGTATAAAGTTTTTAACTCCATTACCAAGGAATGAATGATCACGATTTCCCACACCAATCACCATTATCACTTTTGTATTTTCAACGGTGGAGTTTCTACATACCATAGATTAAGGTGTAGAGCTCTGATGTTCCTCATGAATTAATGCAAAGTACTATTGTCTTTCTATTCAACTCAAGCCTATTTCTTCTCTAAGATATACACTCGTTCTTCAACTTGATGAATGTGATGATCCGTGACACTCGTCATCATTCTCACCTATGAACGCGTGCCTGACAACCACTTCTGTTCTACTTGCAATAGCTTGAGTGTGTATCTCTTAGCCTCCTGATTCATGACGCATGGTTGCCTCGCTTTACAACCAAGCCTTCCATTCCATGAGATCAGAGTCTTTGTGGTATAGGCTAGAATCAATTGGCAGCATTCTTGAGATCCAGAAAGTCTAAACCTTGTCTGTGGTATTCCGAGTAGGATCTGGGAAGGGATGACTGTGACGAGTTTCAAACTCGCGAGTGTTGGGCGAGTGACAGATGCAAAAGGATCAATGGATCCTATTCCAACATGATCGAGAACCAACAGCTGATTAGCCATGCGGTGACAGCGCATTTGGACCATTTTCACTGAGAGGACGGGAGGTAGCCATTGACAACGGTGAAACCCAACATAAGCTTGCCATGGAAAGGAGTATGAATGATTGGAAGAAGGCAATAGAAAAGCAGAGGTTCAGAAGGAACAAAGCATCTTCATACGCTTATCTGAAATTCTCACTAATGAATTACATAAGTATCTCCATTCTATTTTATGTTTTATTCATCTTTTAATTATCAATTCACCATAACCATTTGAATCTGCCTGACTGAGATTTACAAGATGACCATAGCTTGCTTCAAGCCGACAATCTCCATGGGATCGACCCTTACTCACGTAAGGTTTATTACTTGGACGACCCAGTGCACTTGCTGGTTAGTTTTGCGGAGTTGTAACAAAGAGTTGAGATTACAATTGTGCGTACCAAGTTGTTGGCGCCATTGATGATCACAATTTCGTGCACCATGCCTCCATAGGATTTTCTTGGAAGAAGGCGCTAAGCCGGTCTGACAACCACAAAGACGGCTAAATCCTACAATCCTTTATGTAGTTAAGAAGGAAGTAACTCGCCTCTTGGAAGCGAACATCATTTAACCCATTTCCGACAGTGAATGGGTAAGTCCGGTCCAAGTAGTGCCAAATAAGTCCAGGGTGACAATGGCGAAGCTGGAGAGCGGAGAGCTTGTGGTCACCCGAGTCCAGAATACTTGGCAAGTGTGCATTGATTACCACCAGCTAAATCAAGCAACGCGGAAGGACCACTACCCATTGCCGTTCATTGACCAAATGTTGGATCACTTGGCAGGTAAATCCCATTATTGCTTCTTAGATGGATACACAGGGTACTTTCAAATTCACATAACCCATGAGGATCAGGAGAAAACTACTTTTACTTGCCCCTTTGGAACGTTTGCGTATAAGAGAATGCCGTTTGGCTTATGCAATGCACCGGCAATGTTTCAAAGATGCATGACAAGTGTTTTCTCGGATCTTCTGAAAGATTGTATGGAAGTTTTCATGGACGATTTCAGTGTGTATGGTAGCTCCTTTGATGCTTGTTTAGGGAACTTAGCTAGGGTACTAGAGCGATGCACCAATACTAACCTTGTTTTGAATTTTAAAAAGTGCCACTTCATGGTGAAGCAAGGTATAGTATTGGGTTATATTGTCTCTAAAGACAGAATTTCCGTTGATCCGGCTAACATCGATGTCATTTTGAGTTTACCTTACCCCTCCTCGATGAGGGAGATCCGTTCCTTCCTTGGTCATCCAGGCTTTTATCGTCGGTTCATCAAGAACTTCAGCAAGGTCGCCTTACCTCTCTCCCGCCTGCTACAAAAAGATGTGGAATTCCATTTCAGTGAAGATTGCAAAGAGGCTTTTGACAAGTTGAAGGAAGCGTTAACCACAGCCCATATTGTGTGAGGCCCAAATTGGAGTCAACCTTTTGAGATCATGTGCGATGCCTCGAATCACGCCGTAGGTGCCGCGCTAGTACAGCGCGATGGTAACGCTCCCTACACTATAGGTTATGCATAAAAAACTTTAGACTCAGATCAGTCGAACTACACCACCACTGAAAAAGAGCTTTTAGCCATTGTTTTTGCTCTAGACAAGTTTCGACCTTATTTGCTAGGCTCTAAAGTGGTGGTGTATTCTGACCATGCCGCATTGAAATATTTGCTAAAGAAGAAAGAGTCAAAGCCTAGGCTCATTAGGTGGATATTACTTTTGCAAGAATTTGACTTGGAGATCAAAGATAGAAGTGGATCCCAAAACCTAGTGGCGGACTATTTGAGTCGGCTAGAACATTTAACTCCGGACTCCACTCCTATCAATGACTCATTTCCCTTAGATACCTTGTGAGAAATATCCCAAAGCACCCCTTGGTTTGCCCCGATAGCTAATTACTTGGTCGCTCACGTTTTTCTCCCACAATTTTCAAAGCATCAAAAAGATAAATTAAGAAGCGATGCTAAGTATTATCTTTGGGATGATCCACATCTGTGGAGGCGTGGGGCAGATCAAATAATTAGGAAATGTGTGCCGGAATCTAAATTCCAGTCTATCCTTCAATTTTTCCACTCATCTGAGAGTGGGGGTCATTTTGGCCCGCAACGAACAACAATAAAGGTTTTAGACTGTGGATTCTGGTGGCCTACTTTATTTAGGGATGCAAACCAATTTTGCAAATCTTGTCATCAATGCCAGAAATCCGGAAATACCTCACAAAGGTATGGGATGTCCCAACAACCAATGATTTTTTGCGAGATTTTTTATGTTTGGGGCATGAATTTTATGAGTCCATTTCCAAATTCCAATGGGTTTATGTACATATTGTTAGCAGTGGATTACGTGTCTAAATGGGTGGAAGCAATTCCTACCCGTTGTGATGATGCTAATACCGTTGCTCATTTTTGAAAACTAACATTATTTGTAGATTTGGGTCGCCACGAGCAATCGTGAGCGACCAAGGAACCCATTTTTGTAACAGAAAAATTGAGGCATTAATGAAGAAGTATGGGGTTATTCACAAAGTCTCCACAGCCTATCACCCCCAAACCAACAGGCAAGCGGAAATATCCAACATGGAGATCAAAAGAATCTTAGAGAAAGTGGTTAACCCACAGCGGAAGGATTAGAGTTCTAGATTGGGAGATGCATTATGGGCCTATAGAACCGCTTATAAGATCCTAATCGGGATGAGCCCCTTCCGTATTGTTTTTGGGAAGCCCTGTCACCTTCCGGTTGAAATCCAGCATAGAGCCTATGGGGCGGTGAAGAATTGCAATCCTGACTTAAAGGGGGCGGGAATGGAACATAAGCTTCAATTGGAGGAATTAGAATGCCTTAGGTTGAAAGTGTATGAGAACGCTCAGTTCTACAAGGAAAAAGCTAAGGCATTCCATGACCAAAATATCAGGAGGAAGAACTTCAAGATAGGTGACGAAGTGCTTGTGTATAATTCAAGATTGCGATTGATGCCCGGAAAATTGAGATCAAGATGGGACGGGCCATTTAAGGTGGTAGATGTCAAGTCTTATGGTGTAGTGGAGGTGATTCACCCTACCAATGGAGTGAAGTTCAAGGTTAATGGTCATAGGGTGAAGCTTTATTACATTCAACCCAAAAATGCCAAGGAGTTAGAGATTTTCCTCCTTGGTGAAGTTTCCAAGTGACCAATGAAGCCATGCAAGTCCAACTTAGGACTCTAAACCAAAGTGCTCAGTGGGAGACACCCCACCATGGTAACTGGTGCACGAAATTGTGATATCCAGGCTCGAACAATCCCTGGCAACGTGAGCAACTTGGTACGCGTAATCGTGATTACACTTTAATTATGTAAAATTCATTGCTCTTTCTTTCCCTGGCAATGGCGCCAAGAACATGGTGCCAATACCATGGTTCACAACTTCGATACAACTAACCAGCAAGTGCACTGGGTCGTCCAAGTAATACCTTACGTGAGTAAGGGTCGAATCCCACGGAGATTGTTGGTATGTATGAAGCAAGCTATGGTCACCTTGCAAATCTCAGTTAGGCAGATATAAATTGATAATGGTGTTTTCGAATAATAAATAATAGAATAGGGATAGAGGTACTTATGTAAATCATTGGTAGGAATTTCAGATAAGCGAATGGAGATGCTTTTCGTTCCTCTGAACTTCTGCTTTCCTGCTATCTTCATCCAGTCAGTCTTACTCCTTTCCATGGCTGGCTTTATGCAAGGACATCACCGTTGTCAGTGGCTACATCCCCTCCTCTCAGTGAAAAATATGCTCACATGCTCTGTCACAGCATGGCTAATCATCTGTCGGTTCTCGATCATGCTGGAATAGGATTCACCCTCCTTTTGCGTCTGTCACTAACGCCCAGCACTCGCGAGTTTGAAGCTCTTTACAGTCATTCAATCATTGAATCCTACTCGGAATACCACAGACAAGGTTTAGACTTTCCGGATTCTCTTGAATGCCGCCATCATTCTTGCTTACGCCACGAAGATTCTGGTTAGGAGATCTAAGAGATATTCATTCTAGCTTATTTCATGTAGAACGGAGGTGTTTGTCAGGCACGTGTTCATAGGGGAGAATGGTGATGAGCATCACACATAATCATCACCTTCATCACGTTCTTGGGTGCGAATGGATATCTTAGAAGCGAAATAAGATGAATTGAATAGAAAACAGTAGTACTTTGCATTAATCTTTGAGGAACAGCAGAGCTCCACACCTTAATCTATGGAGTGTAGAAACTCTACCGTTAAAAATACATAAGTGAAGGTCCAGGCATGGCCGAGATGGCCAGCCCCCTAAAACATGATCAATAGTCTCCTAAGATGAACAATGGATTAAAACTGAGACCAAAGATGCCTAATACAATAGTAAAAGGTCCTATTTATAATAAACTAGCTACTAGGATTTACATGAGTAAGTAATTGATGCATAAATCCACTTCCTGGGCCCACTTGGTGTGTGTTTGGGCTGAGCTTGAGTGTTGCACGTGTAGAGGTCTTTCTTGGAGTTGAACGCCAGCTTTTGTGCCAGTTTGGGCGTTCAACTCTGGTTTTGGCTCCTTTTCTGGCGCTGGACGCCAGATTTGGGTAGAAAGCTGGCGTTGAACGCCAGTTTACGTCATCTATTCTTGGCCAAAGTATGGACTATTATACATTGCTGGAAAGCCCTGGATGTCTACTTTCCAACGCAATTGAAAGTGCGCCATTTCGAGTTCTGTAGCTCCAGAAAATCAACTTTGAGTGCAAGGAAGTCAGAATCCAACAGCATCAGCAGTCCTTCTTCAACCTCTGAATCTGATTTCTGCTCAAGTCCCTCAATTTCAGCCAGAAAATACCTGAAATCACAGAAAAACACACAAACTCATAGTAAAGTCTAGAAATGTGAATTTAACATAAAAACTAATGAAAACATCCCTAAAAGTAACTAGATCCTACTAAAAACATACTAAAAATAATGTCAAAAAGCGTATAAATTATCCGCTCATCAGTAACTTTGTTCCAACTTTATCTCTTATTTATAGCCTTTTGAATTGTTTGCCTTTTTTGTGATATAATGGTTAGTTTAAGTTTGGTTCGATGAATTTTGAGTTGTATAAGTTGATTTACTTGTGGACTGTTAAATTGTGCTTGTTTGATTGATTTGGGGTTGGTATGTTGACTTGCTAAGGGTAGGAACCTTAGTTTTGAAGAGAAAAGAAATTTCTAAAACAGGACATCTGTGCGTCCGCACCCACCTGTGCGTGCACACAAAACTGTGCTTTTCGCCATCTGTGCAGCCGCACGCAACTGTGCGTCCGCACAGGCCTTGACATGCCCTCTGGTCGTAGTGCCAGCACAGCTTGTGTGTGCGTGCTGCCCTGTTTTCTCCGATCTATGCATGCGCACAGCTGCGTGCGTACGCACACAACCCCTTTCGAGCTTCATCTGTGCGGCCGCACAGACGTGTGCGCCCGCACACAACTTGATAGCCCCTCTGGTGGGAGCTAAGGAACAGCTTGTGCGCGTGCTCAACCTCCCCCATTTTTGACCCCTGTGCGTACGCACGGACCTGTGTGCGCACACACATATGGTTTTGTCCTCAAGTTAAAAAAAAAACCCTCTCTGTGTGGTTGCACGTCTCTGTGCGTCCGCACGTCCTTTGCAACCTCTCTGGTCGCAGCGATCGCACGCTGTGTGCGTTCGCACCCTTCTAAGTTTTCGTCTCTGTGCGTCCGCAAAGGACGCGTTCTTGGCGATAACAGGGCAACCTGCCGTGTTGAGAGGCAGCCATATCTTCTCTTCTTTTCTTTCCTCGCTGCTCTCTCTCCCTCTCTTCTCTGCCCAGTGCTGCCGACCACCGCCGCCGCCAGCCCGCCGCCGGCGACTCTCTCTCTCTCTCTATCTCTATTTCTCTCTCTCTCTCTCTCTCTCTCTCTCTCTCTCTCTCTTCTTCTTCTTCTTCTCTTTTCTTTCTTTCTTTATCTTCTCTTCTCTCTATTCACCACCTGTGAGTTTTCTCTTCCGGTACCTTTTTCCGGCGAATCCAACCGCTGTAATTTTGCAGTGGCTATAAGAAGTGCCATTGTTTCCCACCTCATTCTTGTCCTTTTCAACCTTTACATCTTAGGTTCTTGCTTTTCCTTCCTATTTATGTTAATATTTTTGCAATTTCTTTCAACTATTTTGTGTTGCTTAGACTTCATTAGTTGCTTTCTTTCTTGCTTCTTTGTATTGCAAAGTGTTGTTGCTTGATTGTTGGGTTAGTTATAAACATATTTGAGCTTAATTGTGATGAACTTACACATTGCATACCACATGCTCGATAAAATGCCTCAATGAACATTTTGTTTAATTCATATGACTTGGCCATCATATATGTTCAATTTATCTCTTGTTAGGCACAAAGTATGAATGATGCAACTTTTATTATGATTTTTGATGGTAAAAAAAAATCGAAATCACCAATGCATTTCCTTGTTTGTGGATATGAAATTTTGCTTGAAAATACATTTTGTTGGTGTAATCTAAGTTTCATTGTTCATATTGGAATTTAAATTGAGTAACCACTCTACAAATGTTCAACTTTTGATAATGTCTTGATCAAACAACTTTTGGACTTCCAATTAAGAACATTGTATGTGTGAGTACTACTTCTTGAGGATGAGAAATGAACAATTCCCTTTTGGTGCTTGCTTAAGTTGTTTGCTTTCTCTCTTTCATATTTGCAACTTGAGCACTAAGTCGTGAAGCTGTGAGCTGTGAATTGCCTTAAGAGTGTGATTGCCGTGATATCCGGCTGGTGTGTATGTTCCAACTGCGCACATCATTGGAATATACACACCGTGGTTCTTGTAAATCACACTACCTCTATAAGCTCCTTTAACATTGTTAGTGCTTCCTCGTTGACTTTATTTTATTGTTGCCCTATGATCTCGAAATTCTTTTTCTTGCTATTTTCAGGATGAGAAAGAAAGGTAAGGCACTGGTTACTCCACTGGTTGAGCAAACTCCCGCTCCCTTTCCTGATGTTTGGTGGCATCGCCAAGGTCATAGACCGGATACCTTGGTCAACCGAAGAGCCGACTCTCAATACAAGAAAGAAGCGTACAATCCATTGGGAGCGGCCATTGAAGGTTCCAAGCAAATACAAGGCGACTATTCACCGAAGGATTACCTCGCTTCATTGGGAGTTTCTTGAGCGAGAACCCATTGAAGTCAATGAGACTATGGTGCGGGAATTTTATGCAAACTACCAAGCTTGGGAAACGAAGTCAGTCTTCCTCCGGGGTAAGATGTTGGATACATCCAATCAAGCTCTAGAAGCTATCCTGAACATTTCCCACATTTCATTTGAGAAAGATGGATACTCCAAGATAAAAGAGGATGTCTTTGAAGGAAGAATATCTCTGACTCCCATTCTTGAGAAAATAGGTCGTCTTGGTTCATCTTGGGAGTATAGAAAAGAGAAGAATTCTATTTCCACTAGTATTGCATACTCTGATTTGAATGCTGAAGCGCGTATATGGCATCAGATTATGGCGGACTACATCATCCCGAGCATCCACTATACCCATGTGAGATTTAGAACTGCTTTGCTACTTTGGGCTATTATGCAAGGGAAGCATATAGCCATCTTGACTTTATTGCGCAAATCGATTTGGAAATTGATTGAGAAGAAGAATGTCAGCATTCCATTTCTGTCGATAGTGATGCACTTAGCAAATGCAGCAGGGGTAGAGAGGCGACCAATGGACATTATGTTCCGGATTCCTAGAGGCAACAAGTTCATTCTGAGGGGAGATTTAAAAAGATCAACAAACACAACACCCTCCAAGAGGAAGACACCCACAGCACTACCATCAAGTCTACCAACTTCATCAACTACTTTATCATTTCTCCGACCTCTTCCATATTTATTCTGGGACATCTTGCACAATATCCACCATATGGACCATTTAGAGCACAAACGTTTTGAGTGAATAGCAGCAAAGATGGAAGGGAGAGACCCCGGCCCGATTCCTAGAGTTTCATCCGAGCTAGCTGGGGAGGAGCATGATGCAGTTGACCATCCCACCCCTAAGTCCACTAGCTGAAGGTGGCCCCTCTTCATCCTCCCAGATCGTGAGCTTGCACGGAGGACCGTGCACAACTTAAGTGTGGGGGAGGATCGATGACTTCAAGGGGTAAAAGTTTCTCTTTCAAAGACACTTTGCAATGTTTCTTGTAGTACTTTTTCTTCATTTTGAGTAGCCCTTCTATTGCATCTTGTTTAGTTTGCTGTAAATATTTCTTTATCGTTTATGGATATTTAGTAGTTAATATTTGTATGTTGCAAGATAGAACGAATAAGTTGGTGAAATACCAAGGAATTTCCATGAAATCTTTTTCTAAGGGCATACCGTTGATTGAATTGAAGAAAAATTGTGTTTACCAACTTGCTTGGAGTATTTTGTTTGTAGAACATGGAAAAGAGCTCAAACAACATGCCTTGTGAGACTTGAGCTTTAATAGATGGTTGCACTTTTCAACCATAATGTTGTTCTTGTGTGTGATTATACTCTTTTTTTATTGTGATCATTGATTTACATGATTCTTTATGTCTTGTATTTGTGTTTGGATGCATTTAGCATGATTGAGGCCATCTTTAATGATAAACTCACTAACCTATATGGCCAACCTTTGCATTCACCTTTGTGAATCCCTTTGAGTCTATGAATCCCCTTTTGTTCTGATGATAGCACATTATTCCCCTTAAGTGAAAAACCATTGATGTCCCTGAATTACTCTTTGATTAGCTTGGATGGATTAGTGTGTAAATTCTAAGTGTGGGGGAATTTTGGGAAGCATTGGTGATGAAGGCATGAACTCTTTGTGAAAATTTTTGACAATTAGATAATGCTCATGCACTTCACTAATTAAAATATATGCATTCATAGTTCAAAAAAAAAACTTGTGCATAACAAAGTACGAATAAAAGAGTAAATAAAGGATGCATATGCCATATTTGAAAAGAAAATGCATGAGTGAAGTGAGATAGAAGAAAAAGAAATGGGTAGAAAGGTTGTTTTGTCATGTGTACATAGGTGATGTAGGTTTGGATGGACACTCAAGCTAATCAAAGAACTAATTCTTTAAGTCCACTTAACCATATTTCATCCTACCTAACCTTAGCTCCATTACATCCCTCTAAAGACCTCATGATATTTGTTATTCATGCATTAAATACTAGTTGATTGTTAGATGAATTGCAAATCTTTGAAAAGCATGATAAAAGAAGAATTGAGTGGTTAAATCCCAAACACTAAGAAAATTGAATGGATACACATCTGGTGAGGGGTTCGATTGCTCAATTCTATGTTCTTACGCCTCATATTGCACCTTCTTGCAAGTTCTTTAATTGGAATGTTTTGATAACTTCAATTCAACTCTTTGGACATTGATCTTGATGCATGAACTCTTTGTATTGGCCCTAAAGCTTTTTTCTTGTGATGGATTGGAATTTCATGGTTTGTTTCTACCAATTCTCATCATAGTACATATTAGAGATTAGTCTTAGGATAGTTGCATGCATTTAAGTAGTATATAGCATAAGTCATTTTCCCTTTCTTCTATCTCCTTTGTGTGTGTTTAGCATGAGGACATGCTAGTGTTTAAGTGTGGAAAAATTGATGAATCCATATTTGATGATGATTTTTGGTTAGAATTGAATGGATTTTCATCATATAAACTTGCACTTATTCCCTTGAATAGCATGCTTTTGAATTTTCCTTCCAAATTGCATTTGATTATGAAAATATGCTCTTTTGTGCCTATATTAATCTATTTTATTCCATTGGCCTTCCATTCGATGCCTTGATGTTGTTTGTGAGTGATTTCAGGTGTATAAGGTAAGAATGGATTGGAGAAAATGGAAGAAGAGTGATGAGCGGACAATTTATACGCTTTTTGGCATTGTTTTTAGTATGTTTTTAGTAGGATCTAGTTACTTTTAGGAATGTTTTCATTAGTTTTTATGTTAAATTCATATTTCTGGACTTTACTATGAGTTTGTGTGTTTTTCTGTGATTTTAGGTATTTTCTGGCTGAAATTGAGGGACTTGAGCAAAAATCAGATTCAGAGGTTGAAGAAGGACTGCTGATGCTGTTGGATTCTGACCTCCCTGCACTCAAAGTGGATTTTCTGGAGCTACAGAACTCAAAATGGCGCGCTTTTAATTGCGTTGGAAAGTAGACATCCAGGGCTTTCCAGAAATATATAATAGTTCATACTTTGGCCGAGTTTAGATGACGCAAAAGGGCGTTGAACGCCAGTTCTACGCTGTAGTCTGGAGTTAAACGCCAGAAACACGTCACGAACCAGAGTTGAACGCCAGAAATACGTTACAACCTGGCGTTCAACTCCAGAAAGAGCCTCTGCACGTGTAACATTCAAGCTCAGCCCAAGCACACACCAAAGTGGGCCCCGGAAGTGGATTTCTGCATTTAAACTTAATTTTGTAAACCCTAGTAACTAGTTTAGTATAAATAGGACTGTTTACTATTGTATTTAGCTATCTTGGGACGTCTGGTTCTTAGATCATGGGGGCTGGCCATTCGGCCATGCCTGAACCTTTCACTTATGTATTTTCAAACGGTAGAGTTTCTACACTCCATAGATTAAGGTGTGGAGCTCTGCTGTTCCTCATGAATTAATGCAAAGTACTACTGTTTTTTTATTCAATTCAACTTATTCCGCTTCTAAGATATTCATTCGCACTTCAATATGAATCTGATGAACGTGACAATCATCATCATTCCCCTACAAACGCATGCCTGACAACCACTTTCGTTCCACCTTAGATTGAATGAGTATCTCTTGGATCTCTTAGTCAGAATCTTCGTGGTATAAGCTAGATTGATGGCGGCATTCATGAGAGTCCGGAAAGTCTAAACCTTGTCTGTGGTATTCCGAGTAGGACTCTGGGAGTGAATGACTGTGACGAACTTTAAACTCGCGAGTGCTGGGCGTAGTGACAGACGCAAAAGGAGGGTGAATCCTATTCCAGTATGATCGAGAACTACAGATGATTAGCCATGCTGTGACAGAGCATTTGGACCATTTTCCAGAGAGGATGAAAAGTAGCCATCGACAATGGTGATGTCCTTACATAAAGCCAGCCATGGAAAGGAGTAGGATTGATTGGATGAAGACAGCAGGAAAGCAGAAGTTCAGAGGGACGAAAGCATCTCTATACGCTTATCTGAAATTCTTACCAATGATATACATAAGTATTTCTATCTTTATTTTCTGTTTATTTATTATTTATTTTCGAAAACTCCATAACCTTTTGATATCCGCCTGACTGAGATCTACAAGATGACCATAGCTTGCTTCATACCAACAATCTCTGTGGGATCGACCCTTACTCACGTAAGGTTTATTACTTGGACGACCCAGTGCACTTGCTGGTTAGTTGTATCGAAGTTGTGAATGAAAAACGATTTATTAAGACGTGCGTACAGAGTTTTGGCGCCGTTGCCTGAGATCACAATTTCGTGCACCAAGTTTTTGGCGCCGTTGCCGGAGATTGTTCGAGTTTGGACAACTGACGGCTCATCTTGTTGCTCAGATTAGGTAACTTTCTTTTCGTTTTCTTTTCACAAAAAAAAAAAAATTGTTTTCAAAAATCTTTCAAAAAAAAATAAAATAAAATATATTTTCAAAAAAAATTTTTTTTTTCAAAAATCTTTCAAAAATTCCTCATCTGTTTTCGAAAATTATTCTAAATTTTTAAGAATGAATTCTAGAGTTTCATGAAAAATGTTGGAGCCTGGCTGGCTATAAAGCCATGTCTAATTCTTTTAGATAGGAGCTTCCAACCATCAGCATAGAGGCAAGTTAATTTGATAAGTATTGAGCAGTATGTTCTGATGTTACATGCTAAAGCTTGGCTGGCTATTAAGCCATGCCTAACCCTCAGATTGGAGCTTTAGACTAAGAGTACAAAGATTCCTGGAATTCATATTAAAACTTTTGGAATCCTTATTTTTATTTCACAAATAATTTTCGAAAAATACAAAAAAATTTATAAAATCATAAAAATCAAAAATATTTTGTGGTTCTTGTTTGAGTCTTGAGTCAATTTTTAAGTTTGGTGTCAATTGCATACTCATCTTGCACTTTTCGAAAAAATGCATTCATGCGTTGCATTCATCATGATCTTCAAGTTGTTCTTGGTAAACCTTCTTGATTGATCTTCATATTATATTGTTTTGTGTTGTATGGTGTTTTTCATATGCATTCTTGAATTCTTAGTGCCTAAGCATTAAAGATTTCTAAGTTTGGTGTCATGCATGTTTTCTCTGCATATAAAAATGTTCAAAAACATGTTCTTGATGTTCATCATGATCTTCAAAGTGTTCTTGGTGTTCATCTTGACATTCATAGCATTCTTGCATGCATTCATTGTTTTGATCCATAACTTTCATGCATTGCATCATTCTCATGTTTTTCTCTCTCATCATTAAAAATTAAAAAATCAAAAAAATATCTTCTCCTTTTTCTTCTCATAAATTCGAAAATTTGAGTTGACTTTTTCAAAACTTTTAAAAATTTAGTTGTTTCTTATGAGTCAAATCAAATTTTCAATTTAAAAATCTTATCTTTTTCAAAATCTTTTTCAAAAAATCAAATCTTTTTCATTTTTCTTATCTTTATCACATAATTTTCGAAAATAACATCATCAATTAATGTTTTGATTCAAAAATTTCAAGTTTGTTACTTGCTTGTTAAGAAAGATTCAAACTTTAAGTTCTAGAATCATATTTTGTGATTTCTTGTGAATCAAGTCATTAATTGTGATTTTAAAAATCAAATCTTTTTCAAAACTAATTGCAATCATATCTTTTCAAAAATATCTTTTTATCTTATCTTTTTCAAAATCATATCTTTTTCAAAAATTTAATTTTAAAATATCTTTTCTAACTTCTTATCTTCTTATCTTTTCAAAATTGATTTTCAAATTTGTTTCAACTAACTAACTAACTTTTTGTTTGATTCTTATCTTTTTCAAAACTACCTAACTAACTCCCTCTCTCTAATTTTCGAAAATATCTCCCTCTTTTTCAAAAATTCTTTTTAATTAACTAATTGTTTCAAAATTCAATTTTAATTTATTTCTTCTTTTAATTTTCGAAAATCACTAACCATTTTTCAAAAATAATTTTCGAAAATCCTTCTCTCTCATCTCCTTCTATTTATTTATTCATTTACTAACATCCCTCCATCACTCACCAAAAATCTGAACCCTCTCTCTCTCTGAGTTCAGATTTTCTCTTCTTATTTTCTTCTACTCACATAAGGGAACCTCTATACTTGGGTAAAAAGGATCCCTATTATTATTATTTTTCTGTTCCCTCTTTGTCATATAAGCAGGAGCAAGGACAAGAATATTCTTGTTGAAGCAGATCCAAAACCTGAAAGGACTCTGAAGAGGAAACTAAGAGAAGCTAAATTACAACAATCCAGCAAGCACCTTTCAGAAATTTTCGAACAGGAAGAGGAGATGGCAGCCGAAAATAATAATAATGCAAGAAGGATGCTTGGTGACTTTACTGCACCTAATTCCAATTTACATGGAAGAAGCATCTCCATCCCCACCATTGGAGCAAACAATTTTGAGCTGAAACTTCAATTAGTTTCTCTGATGCAGCAGAACTGCAAGTTCCATGGACTTCCATCTGAAGATCCTTTTCAGTTCTTAACTGAATTCTCGCAGATCTGTGATACTGTTAAGACTAATGGAGTAGATCCTGAAGTCTACAGGATCATGCTTTTCCCTTTTGCTGTAAGAGACAGAGCTAGAGTGTGGTTGGACTCTCAACCCAAAGATAGCCTGAACTCTTGGGATAAGCTGGTCACGGCTTTCTTAGCCAAGTTCTTTCCTCCTCAAAAGCTGAGCAAGCTTAGAGTAGATGTTCAGACCTTCAGACAGAAAGAAGGTGAATCTCTCTATAAAGCTTGGGAGAGATACAAGCAACTGACCAAAAAGTGTCCTTCTGACATGCTTTCAGAATGGACTATCCTGGATATATTCTATGATGGTTTGTCTGAATTAGCTAAAATGTCATTGGATACTTCTGCAGGTGGATCCATTCACCTAAAGAAAACGCCTGCAGAAGCTCAAGAACTCATTGACATGGTTGCTAATAACCAGTTCATGTACACTTCTGAGAGGAATCTTGTGAGTAATGGAACGCCTCAGAAGAAGGGAGTTCTTGAAATTGATACTCTGAATGCCATATTGGCCCAGAATAAAATATTAACTCGGCAAGTCAATATGATTTCTCAGAGTCTGAATGGAATGCAAGCTGCATCCAACAGTACTAAAGTGGCAGTTTCTGATGAAGAAGCTTATGATCCTGAGAACCCTGCAATAGCAGAGGTGAATTACATGGGTGAACCATACGGAAACACCTATAATCCCTCATAGAAGAATCAACAAAAGCCTCAACAAGGCTCTAATAATGGTGGAAGAAACAGGTTTAGCAATAGTAAACCTTTTCCATCATCCACTCAGCAACAGACAGAGAACTCTGAACAAAATACCTCTAATTTAGCAAACTTAGTCTCTGATCTATCTAAGGCCACTGTAAGTTTCATGAATGAAACAAGGTCGTCCATTAGAAATTTGGAGGCACAAGTGGGCCAGCTGAGTAAAAGGATCACTGAAATCCCTCCTAGTACTCTCCCAAGCAATACAGAAGAAAATCCAAAAGGAGAGTGCAAGGCCATTGACATAACCATCATGGCCGAATCCAAAGAGGAAGGGGAGGACGTGAATCCCAAGGAGGAAGACATCCTGGGACGTCCAGTGATCAATAAGGAGTTTCCCTCTGAGGAACCAAAGGAATCTGAGGCTCATCTAGAGACCATAGAGATTCCATTGAACCTCCTTATGCCATTCATGAGCTCTGATGAGTATTCCTCTTCTGAAGAGAATGAGGATGTTACTAAGGAGCAAGTTACCAAGTACCTTGGTGCAATCATGAAGCTGAATGCCAAATTATTTGGTATTGAAACTTGGGAAGATGAACCTCCCTTGTTCACCAATGAACTAAGTGATCTGGATCAACTGACATTACCTTAGAAGAAACAGGATCCTGGAAAGTTCCTAATACCTTGTACCATAGGCACCATGATCTTTGAAAAGGCTCTGTGTGACCTTGGTTCAGGGATAAACCTCATGCCCCTCTCTGTAATAGAGAAACTGGGAATCTTTGGGGTGCAAGCTACTAAAATCTCATTAGAGATGGCAGAAAATTCAAGAAAATAGGCTTATGGACAAGTAGAGGACGTATTAGTAAAGGTTGAAGGCCTTTACATCCCTGCTGATTTCATAGTCCTAGATACTGGGAAGGATGATGATGAATCCATCATCCTTGGAAGATCTTTCCTAGCCACAGCAAGAGCTATGATTGATATTGACAGAGGCGAACTAGTCCTTCAATTGAATGAGGACTCCCTTGTGTTTAAAACTCAAGGTCATCCTTCTGTAAACATGGAAAAGAGGCACAGTAAGCTTCTCTCAAAACAGAGTCAACCAGAGCCCCCATAGTCAAACTCTAAGTTTGGTGTTGGGAGGCCACAACCAAACTCTAAGTTTGGTGTTGAACTCCCATATCCAAACTCTAAGTTTGGTGTTGGGGAGTCTCAACAATACTCTGAACATCTGTGAGGCTCCATGAGAGCCCACTGTCAAGCTATTGACATTAAAGAAGCGCTTGTTGGGAGGCAACCCAATTTTTATTTATCTAATTTTATTTTTATTATTATTTCATGTTTTATTTGGTTCATGATCATGTGGAGTCACAAAATAAATATAAAAATTGAAAACAGAATCAAATACAGCAGAAGAAAAATCACACCCTGGAGGAGGATCTCACTGACGTTTAAACGCCAGTAAGGAGTATCTGTCTGGTGTTCAACGCCAGAACAGAGCATGTTTCTGGTGTTCAACGCCAAAAACAAGCAGCATCCTGGCGTTCAGACGCCAGAAATGCGCAGTGAAGAAGAGCTGGTGCTGAACGCCAGAAACAAGCATCTGGCTGGCGTTCAACGCCAGAAATATGCTGCATCTGGACGCTGAACACCCAGAACAAGCATCAATTCGGTGTTTAAACGCCAGAATTGCATGCAAAGGCATTTTACATGCCTAATTGGTGCAGGGATGCAATTCCTTGACACCTCAAGATCTGTGGACCCCACAGGATCCCCACATACCTCCACTCACCTTACCTCCTCATAATCCTATATCACCCTCTCTCTTCATTTATAATCATCCCTTCTGTTTTCTAGTAACCACTCACATCCATACACCCCACCTACCTTCAAAATACAAAATCTCTTTCCCACCCAAGCCCACCCATATAACCAAATACACACATCCCTCCATCTCCTCCATCTCCTCCATATCTTCTTCTTCTTCATCTATTCTTTCTTCTCTTGCTCGAGGGCGAGCAATATTCTAAGTTTGGTGTGGTAAAAGCATAAGCTTTTTGTTTTTCCATTACCATTGATGGCACCCAAGACCGGAGAGTCCTCTAGAAAAGGGAAAGGGAAGACAAAAGCTTCCACCTCCAAGTCATGGGAGATGGAAAAGATTCATCTCAAGGGTCTATAGCTCAGTGATAGAACATTTGACTGCAAATCAAGTGATCCCTGAGATACCTCAGGGGATACATTTTCCTCCACACAACATGGGACAACTAAGGGTGGAACATCAAGAGCACTCCATCATACTCCATGAAATTAGAGAAGATCAAAGAGCTATGAGGGAGGAGCAACAAAGACAAGGAAGAGACATAGAAGAGCTCAAGGACATCATTGGTTCCTCAAGAAGGAAACGCCACCATCACTAAGGTGAACTCATTCCTTGTTCTCAAATTTTCTGTTTTCCGTTCTCTTATGTTAAATGTTTATCTATGTTTGTGTCTTTGTTACATGATCATTAGTATTAAGTGTCTATGCCTTAAAGTAGTGAATATGAATCCATCACCTCTCTTAAATGAAAAATATTTTAATTCAAAAGAACAAGAAGTACATGAGTTTCAAATTTATCCTTGAACTTAGTTTAATTATATTGATGTGGTGACAATACTTCTTGTTTTCTGAATGAATGCTTGAACAGTGCATATGTCTTTTGAAGTTGTTGTTTATGAATGTTAAATATGTTGGCTCTTGAAAGAATGATGACAAGGAGACATGTTATTTGATAATCTGAAAAATCATAAAAATGATTCTTGAAGCAAGAAAAAGCAGTGAATACAAAGCTTGCAGAAAAAAAATGGCAAAAAAAAATAAATAGAAAGAAAAATAAAAAAAGCAAGCAGAAAAAGTCAAAAGCTCTTAAAACCAAAAGGCAAGAGCAAAAAGCCAATAGCCCTTAAAACCAAAAGGCAAGGATAATAAAAAGGATCCCAAGGCTTTGAGCATCAGTGGATAGGATGGCCTAAAAGAATAAAATCCTGGCCTAAGTGGCTAAACCAAGTTGTCCCTAACCATGTGCTTGTGGCGTGAAGGTGTCAAGTGAAAACTTGAGACTGAGCGGTTAAAGTCAAGGTCCAAAGCAAAAGAAGAGTGTGCTTAAGAACCCTGGACACCTCTAATTGGGGACTTTAGCAAAGCTGAGCCACAATCTGAAAAGGTTCACCCAATTATGTGTCTGTGGCATTTATGTATCCGGTGGTAATACTGGAAAACAAAGTGCTTAGGGCCACGGCCAAGACTCATAAAGTAGCTGTGTTTAAGAATCAACATACTGAACTAGGAGAATCAATAACACTATCTAAACTCTGAGTTCCTATAGATGCCAATCATTCTGAACCTCAATAGATAAAGTGAGATGCCAAAACTATTCAAGAGGCAAAAAGCTACAAGTCCCGCTCATCTGATTGGAGCTATGTTTCATTGATAGTTTGGAATTTATAGTATATTTTCTTCTTTTTATCCTATTTGATTTTCAGTTGCTTGGGGACAAGAAACAATTTAAGTTTGGTGTTGTGATGAGCGGACAATTTATACGCTTTTTGGCATTGTTTTTAGTATGTTTTTAGTAGGATCTAGTTACTTTTAGGGATATTTTCATTAGTTTTTATGTTAAATTCACATTTCTGGACTTTACTATGATTTTGTGTGTTTTTCTGTGATTTCAGGTATTTTCTGGCTGAAATTGAGGGACTTGAGCAAAAATCAGATTCAGATGTTGAAGAAGGACTGCAGATGCTGTTGGATTCTGACCTCCCTGCACTCAAAGTGAATTTTCTGGAGCTACAGAACTCAAAATGGCGCGCTTCTAATTGCGTTGGAAAGTAGACATCTAGGGCTTTCCAGCAATATATAATAGTCTATACTTTGGCCGAGTTTAGATGATGCAAAAGGGTGTTGAACGCCAGTTCTACGCTGCAGTCTGGAGTTAAACACCAGAAACACGTCACGAACCAGAGTTGAACGCCAGAAATACGTTACAACCTGGCGTTCAACTCCAGAAAGAGCCTCTGCACGTGTAACATTCAAGCTCAGCCCAAGCACACACCAAAGTGGGCCCTGGAAGTGGATTTCTGCATTTAAACTTAATTCTGTAAACCCTAGTAACTAGTTTAGTATAAATAGGACTGTTTACTATTGTATTTAGCTATCTTGGGACATCTGGTTCTTAGATCATGGGGGCTGGCCATTCGGCCATGCCTAAACTTTTCACTTATGTATTTTCAAACGGTAGAGTTTCTACACTCCATAGATTAAGGTGTGGAGCTCTGCTGTTCCTCATGAATTAATGCAAAGTACTACTGTTTTTTTATTCAATTCAACTTATTCCGCTTCTAAGATATTCATTCACACTTCAATATGAATGTGATGAACGTGACAATCATCATCATTCCCCTACGAACGCGTGCCTGACAACCACTTCCGTTCCACCTTAGATTGAATGAGTATCTCTTGGATCTCTTAGTCAGAATCTTCGTGGTATAAGCTAGATTGATGGCGGCATTCATGAGAGTCCGGAAAGTCTAAACCTTGTCTGTGGTGTTCCGAGTAGGACTCTGGGAGTGAATGACTGTGACGAACTTCAAACTCGCGAGTGCTGGGCGTAGTGACAGACGCAAAAAGAGGGTGAATCCTATTCCAGTATGATTGAGAACCTCAGATGATTAGCCGTACTGTGACAGAGCATTTGGACCATTTTCACAAGAGGATAGGATGCAGCCATTGACCACGGTGATACCTCCAGATGATTAGCCATGCAGTGACAGCGCATCGGACCATTTTCCAGAGAGGATGAAAAGTAGCCATTGACAATGGTGATGTCCTTACATAAAGCCAGCCATGGAAATGAGTAGGATTGATTGGATGAAGACAGCAGGAAAGCAGAAGTTCAGAGGGACGAAAGCATCTCTATACGCTTATCTGAAATTCTTACCAATGATATACATAAGTATTTCTATCTTTATTTTCTGTTTATTTATTATTTATTTTCGAAAACTCCATAACCTTTTGATATCCGCCTGACTGAGATCTACAAGATGACCATAGCTTGCTTCATACCAACAATCTCCGTGGGATCGACCCTTACTCACGTAAGGTTTATTACTTGGACGATCCAGTGCACTTGCTGGTTAGTTGTATCGAAGTTATGAATGAAAAACGATTTATTAAGATGTGCGTACAGAGTTTTGGCACCGTTGCCTGAGATCATAATTTCGTGCACCAAAGAGCATGCAAAGTAGAGGAGACAAGAAGAAACAAAGGAGATGAGCTCAGAGACGTGTGCGTGCGAACAGCTACCTGTGCGTACGCACAGCGGCCCCATCAGAGCGCGTGGATTGCATTGAGTGCGTCGCGCGTCCAGCCAAGCATCGCGTAGTGTGCGTACGCACGGCTATTTGTGCGTACGCACAGGCCTGGATTTCTCGCGAAGTATGCGGATGCACGCATCTATGTGTCCGCACAGGTGTCCGCACATGACTTCATTAAAAGAGCACATGCCTCGCAATTTGGGTGCTTTGGAGGCCCATTTTTGAAGTCTTCTAGCTCATATTGGAGAGGAAATGAAGGACATAACATAGCATATTATTAGTATAGTTTTAGGAGTAGTAGTAGGAAGCTTTAGTTAGTTTTTCTCTAAGTTTTTCATCATCTCTATTAGGGTTTATATTAGGGTTTTACATTCAAGTGCCATTTCCATTTTTGATCTTGGATTTTGCTAAGCTTCCATTGTAAGTACTCTCTTGTTATTACTCTTTAGAGTTACATTGTCATTACTCTTTCTTCTAATTCAAGTTATAGTTCAATTTCGCTTCTCTGTTGCAATTTTAATTTCTTGTTGATGAATTTGATGTTTAATGTTTGTTTCATGTTTTCTTGTGTTATTCTTGTTGATTGAGACCAATTGTTGCTTTTAGTTTTAAGCCATTTCTCATTTTCTCTATGTTTAAGGTTTTTGCCCACCAAGTGTTTGACAAAATGTCAAACATGTTTTAGGCTAAATTTTTGGTTCTTGGCTTGGGTAAAGTGAGCAATTGGGTTCTTAGAATTGGAATGTCCAACATTTAGTTTCAATTCTTGGGTTGTTAATTGTTCTTGTTTCCACTAACGCTAAGTTGTTGCTAAAGCAATTAGCAAGCAATTTTGGATTTGTGGGTTAAGGACACTTATGCTCATTTAACTTACTTTCCGATGTGAGGGTTGATCAAGTGAGACTAATCCATCATAATTGTCATAGTTGTGGCTCCAACAAGGAAAGGACCCTTAGCTCACTACAAGCCAAGACTCTTTTTGATGCTTTTAATCTTTCATACATTTCCATGTTAATCTCTTTTATACTTTACTTGTTTATATTATATAGTCGGTTCTTTAATTTTTTTTAATTAGTTCAGTTATTACAATTTTGCATGTTCTTTTATTGCTTTATATGTTCATTTCTTCATTCACAAACCTTTGATCACTACAACCGGATTTGCACACTCATTGTTCTAAAGTACTCTTTGGGAGACGACTCGGGAGGCAATACTCTCGGTTTTGAATTAGTTTTGAATTGTGACACATCTTGTGAATTTCCAATTTGATCGGCAGCCAACTTGTTAGGTTAGGACTATACTCGCAACGCTAACTCCAATTTTGAGGAAAATTCCTAACCCGCTTTTGGTCACCATCAGTTATAGATGGGGCTGTTGGTGCAAGTTTAATACCAGAGATTAGATTTTTCTGTTGAGCTTCATTCATTAGGATAGTAAAGACCTCTGCTGCCATTATAAAAAGATAGGGTGATAACGGATCCCCCTGCCGCAAGCTTCTCTGAGGTTTAATCTTGTTGGACATGTTGCCATTTATTTTTATCTTATAATTTGGACTCTTCACACATCCCATCATCAACTTTACCCACTTTTCATTAAATCCGAAGGCCTTGAGCACCTCTTCAAGAAAGTCCCATTCAAGTCTATCATAAGCCTTATTCATATCTAACTTGATTGCCATTTCATTGGCTCCATACTTCCCTTTTTTTCCCAACCTGTGAAAGGCTTCTTGAACAATGATTATATTATCATGAATAAGCCTCCCACCAACAAAAGCACTTTGCATTGGGGACACTATCTTGTCCAAGATCTTCTGCAGCCTTACCACTATCAACCTAGATATTATCTTGTATATAAAATTACAACAACTTATAGGCCTTAGCTGATTAAGGTTTTCTGGATTGTTTGTTTTTGGAATAAGAACAAGAGTAGTTTCACTGATTTCCTCAGGCATAATAGCTTCCTCAAAAAACTTCTTTACAACTGCGCATACCTCTTCTTTCACAGTCTCCCAATGCTTTTGGTAAAACATCCCGTTGAGTCCATCTGGTCCTGGGGCCTTTAAACTCCCCAAACTGAAGGCTGCAGCTCTTATGTCATCATCTCTTATGTTTTCTAGAATCTCTTCATTCATCTCATTGGTTACTTTTCTCGGTATTTTTGTGATGCACTCCTGTAACTTTTCTCTCTTTTCAGAAGTGAACAACTTGAAAAAATGTTCTTCAGCCAGCTTTAATACTTCATCACCTCCTTGGATCCATTGTCCTGCTGAATTCTTTAATCGTTCTATTCTATTCCTATCTCTCCTCTGAATGGTAGTAGCGTGAAAAAATTTAGTATTCTTATCTCCCCATTTAAGTCATTTCAATCTTAACCGTTGTCCCCAATATTTTTCTTCTTGCCTCCATATTTCTGAAATTCTTCTTTTTATCTGATTTATCTGTTGCTGTTTATTTTCTTCCAAGCTTGAATTCTGTAATTTTCTGAGCTCCTCCTTCATCTTCAAAATTTCCTTGTCAGCCCTTTTAAAGATGGTTCTGCTCTATTTTCTCAGCTCCTCCTTGTAATTCTTCATCCTTATGAATAATGTTAGTCCAAGCAGTTCCTCTTGTGATCTCTTTGTTCCATCCTGTATTAATAACATTGTGACATTCCTCATGATCTTTCCAAAAGGCCTCATACTTAAAAAGCGTACTCGTTTTATTCGTCGGGTTGGTAGCCAGCATTAAAGGATAATTATCTGAGCTTATCGCTGGTAGGGCTTCCAAAATAGCATGTTGAAACTTCTCCCTCCACTGCCAATTTGCTAGGGCTCGATCAAGTCTTTCCCTGGTTACGAACCCATTTCTTGGGTTGCTAAACCAAGTAAATTTGTTTCCTTTAAGTTCCAAATCCATGAGACTATTTTTAGTTACAAACTTCCTGAACTCTTCAAGTTGCTCTCTAGGCTTTGGGTGTAAGCCAGCCTTCTCCTCTTGTGTTAGAACATCATTAAAGTCCCCAATGTATATTTGTGCTTCCTCTTGCTCCCAATTATTGGCTGTTAAAATTCTACATAACTTCTTCCTGCTCCTGAAAATTAGATTACCATACACAAAAACACATTTTCAAAATTCATCATTGTTTATAATTATCCTAGTCTTAATAAAATTATCACACCACGACAAAATATTAATGCTTACATTTTATTTCCATAAAATACATAGACCTCCGGACAAGCCTCGGAGTTCTACACAAAAGGATTTATCAAAACATAACTTCCTTCTAATATAATTAATTCTACCTTCCTTAGCTCTAGTTTGTATAAAAAAAAAAACTACTGACGGCTTGCTAAATTTGTAAATATTTTTTAATTCAGCCATTGTCAAGGATGCCGCCACTCCTTGGCAATTTCAACTTAAAATATTCATGGCTGAATTTGGGGCATGTTTAGGTCCGCCTCCTCAGCCTTGTTGTTGTTACCTGCATCCCAATCCTCTGTTCCTTCCTTAGTTCTATCCCATTCTGCTGCCCCTTCCTCATAATTCTTGATTTTCTTGCTGATTTGCACAGGATCTTTCTTGTTATCTTCCTCTCAGGCTGCTCCAGCTATCTGCAGTATGCGTCTATCCTCTCTCTTCCTTTTAAATTTCAAACTTTGCTGCATACAATTAGCTAGCTCAATTTCCCACCCTGATGTCCCTCTGCTATTCTCCACCATCTTCTCTGCTTCCTCTTCACCGTCGCTTGCTAATTCAACATAATACATGTCTCCACTCTCTACTTTGTACTCTTGCTTGTATTTCTCTTTAGTGCTTTCTTCCCTGTTCTCACTCAGCTTCTCCTTGTTGCTCCTATAACTCCAGCGGGTGTGTATCAGCTCGGAATTGTTATATAATATCGGAGTTATTTTTTGAGTCTGCACTTTTCTATTGCTTCTATTTGTCTGGTTGTTGCGGATCAGCACTTCATGTTCTGTTATCCTTAGGATGTGGGCTTCATAGCTTGCTTCTGCTCTGTGATGTTCCTTCTGATCTTGACTCTTTATTTCTCTCTGAGTTAACTCTTCCCCAATCCAATTAGTTGGACCTTCAATGTTGGGCTCCCTTCCAGCATGTTTGCTTTGTTGGACATGTGTTATTCCTATATTGGGCCTTTTGTCAATATTTGATCCAAAATTTACCCTCTCTTGGAATTCTCCTTCAGCTTCTTCTTGTTGGGCTGGTCTTTCTAGTCCCTCATTTTTTTCCCGATCTCCCCTACTAAGCTATCCATTATATAGGCTTCCTTTAATTCCTCTAGGTCAGCATTCATTCCCTGAAAATCTGGGATATTCTGTGGTTCTTTTACCTGCCCCTCTGCTCTTTCTCTCTCATTCTCTTCCAAAAATTGATTTTCCAAGAAATCATCTTCCCTTAATTCATGCTGCAAATTCTGCTCATCTCTGATCATACTTTCTTCAGTATCTTGTCTGTCCTCACTCTCTCTTCTCATGGTTTGTTGTCCACGCACTGCTTCTTCCTCATCTTGATCTTTCCATCCTCCTTATCTTGAACTACCAGCACTTATGGATGTAATAGATCGAACCTGGCTAACTCCCAAACCTGCTGAGTATCTGGGCTTTGTCAGATCCCAAACCGCCATTGCTGTTTGATTTTTGCAGTTTTTCTTCTCATGTCCAATGATGCCACAGTTGTAGCAGTAACACTCTGGTAAAAATATACCCATAGGTTTGACGATTTTTCTTTTGCTAACCAAAATCCTGTTGGAAGAGCCTTTTGTATATTGATGCTTACTATGATTCTCAAAAAAGATCTCCTAAGAACTCCATCCACCTTTGGGTTTTCTACTTCAGCAACAACTCCTAACATGTTTCCAATATGAATGGCTGTTTCCTTGCTCATGTAGTCAACAGGAATACCATGAACTTGAACCCAGAATTCCATAAAATCATGATTCACTTCAAACACAGATTCACCTTCTGTCCAAAGTCGAAGATTAATCAGATTGCCTCTCACATTCCACGGTCCATTCTGAAGTATTTGAAGCCCTTTTTTTCTATCTTTGAAGCTGAAAAGTAACTTCTTTAATCCTATCTCAGTGACAGCTACACCTGGTGGATTACCCCATATTCCTAATAAAGCATTCTTGCATGCCTTATAACTTACCACTTTATCAGAGATGATTTTTTCCACTATATTGAGACAGTCCACTTTGAATCCTAGCTCACCTGGTTTATTGAGACTGATAACTTTTCCTTTTACAGAATCTATGTCTACCTTTTCCCTCACTTGATGTTGCTTTACTCTTGTAGGTTTTATGTCTGTGTCTTGCTACTGGTACAGAAACCTGTGTAGGAGTATGAGCTCAGTTCGGGTTATGAGATCACTTCGGATTATAAGACTTGTTTGATTATTGGTAGTACTAATATGTGATTGTTAAACTTTTGGAAATATTGGTATAAAAGAAGATTGGTGATAGCTCCCTATTGGAGAAGAACCTGGTATTCTAGAAGAACTCTCCTATTGAGAGAGAATTTTCTCCTATTGAGACGTACCAAACTATGAAATTGCTATGCCTGAATATGTGATGCTGTATAATGCTTCTTTCTTTCTTTGTCCAAACTGTAGCTGTAATACCCAATTTTTTTGTCCAAAACTAATTGGCTTTATTTCCTTTGGGCTATGCAACTTTTTTATATGAGCCTACACAAACAATACTCATCAAATAACACTTGGATTAACCAAGTTGGGTTGATCTGCAGCTGAGACTTAGCTCAAATGGTAAATCATGTGCCTCTTAATACACTGCATCCGGGTTCGAACCTTGGTGTATGCACTAAGTTGAAAAGCAACCCTTTAGTGTTGTGTGGGTGTGTAGTGATATCCTTTAGTGTTGTGTGGGTGAGTGTGTAGTGTGGGTGTGTACCTAGGATTGGGGTTCTCCAATCCATCCGACCAAAAAAAGAAAAAAGTTAGGTTGATCTAGCGGTTAGTTTACGGACGAGATAAGCTTCAAAGTGGTCCCTGAAAGCTTAATAGTTACTCATATTCGTCCTGAAAAAAGTTAGGTTGGTCCTCTTAATAGTTACTCATATTCGTCCCTGAAGTTGCACTTCGGGACTCCAATTCATCCTTTCGGCACATTCCGTCTACCTGGCACTACCAGAAAGCTGATCTGGACTCTTTCGTGACACGCTGGCCAGGTAACGGCTAGCTGACGTGGATTAGTAAACTTTTATGGTGCAATTTGGTCCCTAAATCAAAATTAAAAATTTAAATCCCCAAATTTAATTATTATTCTCTTCTCTATAGTAGTAATCCCTCTCTTTTCTTTTCTTCTCTTCTCTTCTCCATATGGATGTGAAAGAGACTACAAATTACAACTTAATTGAAAGCACGCATATGTTTTGTTAATTAAAAGTCACATACTATGTCTTTGTATTTAATATTTTATGCACTCATTTAACTCTAGTTTAATTAAAATGTTTTACAAAATTCAATTTTATATTTTTATATGATTTTACAAAAATCTATCTCTTGTATTTACGGAATTAAAAAGTTACCTCGTTATTATTATATACTACATTACATTTTCTTTCGAATCCTGTTCCAAAATAACCATGCATCATCCTAATTTAATTGTCATTTACATAGTATTAATATAAAGTGTTATATTATGGCATTTCAAATCGCATGACATTTCCATTAAAATAACGTGTCTAAAATTTTATTATATTTAAATAGGTATTTTAAATTAATTAAGGGTAATATTAGAGAAACAAAAAAATAACAAAAATTTACCTAATTTAATATTTATTATTTTAGTCTCTAATTAATAAAAAATTAATTAAGCAAAATAAATATAATTAACTAATTTAAGACACTAATTTGATCATATTAAAGTATTAATCATATCATTTTTTTGTTTGTAAATGTCATGTGACATTTTAACATTTTATATTAGCATTATAGATGAGTTGAGATTCACAATTTATGAATTTAGGAATCAATTTAATCATTTTTAAAAGTCAACAAATTTTTATGAATGTTTAAAATTTTAGAAACTAAACTTTGCATTATTTCTTTAATTATATATATCACATAACTTTTTTTATGTTATAATCTCACAATCTTTCTTACGGAAAAAAAGGGATAAAAGTTGTTAAACTTGTTCAAATAATGGTTGTTAAGAAAACTTTAGTTGTTATTATTGTTATGAGATACTTCAACTAAAAATAAACAAAAAGAAAAATATTGTGAATTTGGGATATGAAGATCTATGTCTATAGAGAAAAGAGGAATTACTGTAGAGAAGAAAATGATGATTAAATTTGGGAATTAAAATTTTTAATTTTGATTTAGGGACTAAATTGTATCATAAAAGTTTACTAATCCACGTCAGCTAGCGGATGCTCCTCGGAATTTTTGGGTTCTACGCTCTGAGACCAAGGTTTGGGAATGCTTGCCTGATGCTCCTGGTCATCCTGACAAACGCTCACATTCCTCACTTGCTGACGGTTCATGGTTCGACTTCCGTTACCAGCGTGTCACGGAGAAGTCCAGATCATTTCCGATGGTGCCAGGTGGACGGAATGTGCCGGAAGGACGAATCTAAGTCTCGGAGTGCAATTTCATGGACGACTATGAGACTCGAGTGCAACTTTAGGGACCACTTTGAGGCTTATCGCGTTTACGGACAGCAACTCATGGCCAGCGACAAATCCTTAAATGAAACTCAGTACCAGATTAATCTTTAACTTGCCGAATTGAAAAATACCATAAAAAATAAAAAAATAACACTTGGATTTTTTAACTCAACCAAATATGTTTGTCATCATAAAACGTAATATTACTGTTTTCTAAAGTCAACAAAAAATAACTAAACCAAACACACCTTTAGCTTCCGAAAATAATTCCAATTTAGAATGATGAGTCATGCTTTGCTTGTAATACAAACTTGGCTTATATACATGAGTACACTAACTCGCCTCACTAAGTGTGTGTTTGGATTATGGTTTGTCAAACTGGAGTTTGAATAAAAGTGATTTTATAAAATTAATTTTAGGTAGAAGTAAGTTTGTGTCAACATAATTTATGTTTGGCATCTCTTTATCAAGATTAATTTTGATAAAATAAATATTATTTGAATTTATTAGTTAAAATCACTTTTAGATAGATAATTACTTAAAAGGACATGACATTAAATTATAATGTTATTTTTTTATATATGTTTAATTTTTTTTATACTTTTTCTTATATGTTTTTTATATAGTATATTTTTAATACTCTTAGTACTCTTTTTTAGTACATTATAATTTTTAACTATTATTATTATTTATAATTAATTTTTTTGTTTAATTTATTTTACCTAATGGGATCAATAAATTCTATTATAAAAAAGATAATAATAAATATAATACACAAAAATTATAACTATAAAAATATATAATATCGAATAAAAAATTAATAAAAAATATAAATAATAAATAATAAAAAAAGTTCATATAGAGAAAAATAATAAGAATTTTATAAATAATACAATAACAAGTATAAAAGATAAAGTTGGTAAAAGAAAAATACGGAAAAGTTAAAAATTATTGCTTCTTGTAAACGTGGTTTTATAAACAAAATCATTTCTGCATTTGTAGAGAAGAAAATTAGACAAACAAAAAATTAAAACTTTTAAAAAATTTTAACATGCTTTTTTCCTTCAAACGTGTTATCAAACACACCCTAAGTTAGTTAAGCTAGCCTCCCTTAACATAATAATTAACTTATATTTTCAGACAATAACGAACTTCATACTACCAATTCTATTGTGCCAGGTTGCAGCTATGCTAATTAATTGACTTTCCAATCCTTACCACACACATCATCTACCAACATAGCGAAGGATGTGAATAATGAGGTGGGAAAAAAAATCAATTACAGTGTATATAAGATAAACAAATGTTTAATTTAAAATTTTTAATTCAGAATTTAGTTCATTAAGAAAAAGAAAAAAAGTGTATTAATTAACTTCAGTGAATAAACACTTGTGATAAAACTATTCTTCCCAAAATCTAAATAGATAAAAAAAGGCAACATATATAATTATATTTTTAACATTCTCTTTCAAACAAGAGTCTCTTTTCTTGATTTTTATACAGGTCTTTTTTTTCTCTTTTTTATTTGTTTTATTCTATTTTTTTTTTCATTTTTTAATGTTCACCAAGAATCTAACTCTTAATTTTTCAGATATAAAAATTTGATATCATGTCATAAAACTACTCATCTCAAAAATTTAAAATAATAAAAAGAGACAATATATATAGTTATATCTCTAACAACATGCATGACTATTAATGTACGAGAAAATTACGATAAAAGTTATATGTGATTAATTAATTTATTTTTTCTCTTATATCGAGTACGAATTATTATCTTGTGTGAATTTCTTACATGATTTTAATCACGGGTGATCTCTCATTGAACTCGATTACTAATTAATTTTCTATTACTAAGCAGGGTTGTGGAGAGTGTAGGTGATGGTGTATCAAATATCAAGCCTGGTGATCATGTTCTTCCACTATTCACGGGAGAGTGTGGGGGATGCCCACACTGCAAGAGTGAAGATAGCAACATGTGTGAGGTGTTGCGAATAAACCCAACAAGAGAGGGTATGATAAGTGACGGAAAATCAAGGTTCTCTACTATAAAAGGCAAGGAACCTATAAGTCACTTCCTTGGCACATCCACTTTCAGCCAATACACAGTTGTTCATTCAGGAAGTGTTGTTAAGATCAATCCCACGCTTCCTTTGGACAAAGCTTGTCTCCTCAGTTGTGGCATCTCAACAGGTTCTTAACCATTTTAATGTATCACACATTATAAGAACAAAAATGCTATGTACATCAAAATTAATTATTATATATGTGTATAAATATATATGTTGTTTAACTCATTTTTATACTAATGACTAATTTTAATATACACCCAGCACTAGTACTATTGTTAGAAGAAATATGTTCATAGCTATCGATATAGTGACTAAAAAAATTTGGTAAAGATATTTGGTTACTAAATCGATCACTATTCGATAGACTAATTATATTGTAGAGACAATTATGGTGCATTGTTTGTTTACCTTTTTATCTATCAAAAAATAATTTTGTATTGACTTTTTTTTATAAATTTGTAATAATTTTTTTGTAATTTTATTAAACTCATATATATGTATATATTTTGCAAAATCGTTTTTCCAGGATAAAAAATAAACAAACTCACCCAATACATCTCTGAATTATAGCTGAAGTATTTTACTATTTTGTTTGTGTAAAAATTAAGACAGAAAATTTTAAAATTTTCAGGGATAGGATCAATTCTCAATGTTGCCAAACCAAAGAAGGGGGCTTCAATAGCAATATTTGGGCTTGGAACTGTTGGACTGGCTGTAATATCTATCTAAATTATACTATAACAATTTTATTTATTTCAAGCTAAAAAATATTTACTTCAAGTTTAAGGACAAATGAGAAAAATGGTTGAGATAGATTCCTAAACTATTTTTATAATTTTTAGATAAATAAATTTTTATAATTTCTTAAAGTTTTTCATGTTTCAAGAAAAAATATATTCTAACTTTTTTATTCATTCTAAAATTATAAAAATAATTGAAATGATGATTTAGGACTTCAATTCCAACCATGACCCCAATCAAGTAATTTGCTTCTAAAAGTTTGGCCTGGAGCAAAAGAGTGGTTTGACAAGTCAAGTTTAATAGTAGATAAATGTTATTTACGTCGAAAATGTTAAGGAGACAAAAAAAAAGCAGCAAGAAATTGTCTTATTTAACATTCATTAATTGTCGCAACAATTGATAAATACTAAATAAGACAAGTTATGACTGTTTTTGGCTAATTTTTTTTTGTTACCAAACATTTTCGATTTACATTAGTATTTCTCCTATGGTTATATGATTAGGCAGCCGAAGGTGCAAAAATTGCTGGAGCATCCAGGATATTTGGAATTGACAAGAATCCCAACAAACTTGAGTATGGTAAGCATATTGCTTCTAACCCAACAAACTTCATTCAAAAGTAATTTTTGACCTGAATGATTTTTTCTTTTCTTTCACATCTCAATGCTAGCCATGAAATTTGGACTAACAGACTTCATAAATCCAGAAGAACATGAAAGACCAGTTCATGAGGTAAAAAAAAATAAATAAATAAATAAAGAAAAATAAAAAGAAATCTTTAAGATATTTTTTATTTAGCTTGATTTACAATATTTATTATATCATAATTGCTAAAACCTTTGTTACAATCTATATAGGTCCTCAGAGAGATGACAAATGGTGGAATTGATAGGTGCATAGAATGCATTGGAAACATTAATGCCTTAGGGTATGTGTGGTTCAAGGATTAATTTTTATGCCTAGGAATATCATTACTAGGAATATGATTTCTTGAAATAATATTACTAAGTATATAGTATTTCTATGTTTGGTTTGTAAAAATAAAATCTATAGAATATTAATAATATGCCTAGAAATGTTTTAGTTTTTGTTTGGTTCATATTTAATATATTTGGGAAGTGTGAATACTTTGTCCAAAATGCTCTTATAATTTTTAATTAGAATATTAATGATTAAATTTAGTAAATATATATAATAAAATATAAATATAATAAAATAAAATATTTTTAATTAAATTTTTTAGACTCTAATTTTTTAAATAAATATAATTATAATAAAATATTATTTTTATTTTATTTTTAAATTTACTAAAATATCCCTAATAACAAATATCTTTAGTTAAATTATTTTTTACTCTAAATTTTTTTAAATTTACTAAAATACCCCTAATATCAAATATCTTTAATTAAAATTATTATTGACTCTAAATTTTTTTAAATTTACTAAGATATCCCTAGTAACAAATATCTTTAGTTAAATTATTATTGACTCTAAATTTTTTAAATTTACTAAGATATCCTTAATAACAAATATCTTTTGTTAAATTATTATTGACTCTAAATTTTTTTAAATTTACAAAAATATTCTTAATAACAAATATCTTTAGTTAAATTATTATTGACTCTAAATTATTTAAATTTACTAAAATATTCCTAATAACAAAATCTTTAATTAAAATTATTATTGACTCTAAATTTTTTAAATTTATTAAAATAACCCTAGTATTAAATATGTTTAATTAAAATTGACACAAAATACGTATTTAAATTTTCAAAAATTCTATAATTCATAATTCGTCTCATAATCAATAATTGAACTTATATAAAACAAATCTCAACTGTTCTAACCACCTATGTATTAAAAAGCTTTACTCTTATCCAAATTAAAGTTACAAAGAAATCTCAAAAGTTAAAATTTACATGCACAACTCTTGTACAAGAACAGACATCAATAAAATGAAATCAATGTTACAATAGACAACCTCATACATAGAAAAATCAAGCAGGCAATAACTCTCATCTTCTGTTTGGGATCCATTCTGTCAAAAAAAGAACAAAACATTAAAATATTTAACTAGAAAACATTCAAATTTTGTAAATCGATTCAAGTATGCAATACATATTATTAATCAAAACCAAGCTAGTAGATATAAACAATCAACCATATAAAATAACATAGTTTTTAACGATACTTATCAAAAGAAACAGAGTATCTAACACACCTAAAACTTGAGATTCACCTTAATAATAACATGGTATGATTTCAATGAATGGGTGAATTTAATATTTTAAAGTACATTCTTTTTATGTTTATAAACAAATTAGGATAGAAAATTACATTGAAGCTATGTGTATAATTGCTGTCCTTGCAGATTTGGAGAGATGAGATGCAATAGATTTGTCTGGGCAAAGCCGTCATTCCTGAAGTAGTGGACATATAGATAATATGCCAGAGGCACATAGCATTTGTATTTGGCTCTTTCTCACTTGCTCCATAGAATGATTGAACCTGTTGCCCTTAGCCCACATTGCCCATCCAGCAATCCAGCATAAGGTTTTAGGCTTTTGGAATGCACAAACTTAGGCCGAAGGTATTTTGGTTCGAAGAGTTTGGACCTGAGACAGAGTATATATGTATCCCACATGATGTCCTAGTTGCGCCATGGATCAAATCAATTTGGTGCTGTAAAAGTGCTTTTACTTTTGTTCATTTGGGGGCTAGAGTGAAAAGAGTGGGGTTGCTAATAATTGTAGGTGCATTGATCAGTGATGCTTGTTGCAGATAGTAATATATGTGACATAACATACGCAGTTGAAAGAGAGGCATCCAGTCTCAAATTTTGATTCCAATTTGTTTATAGGGTGTTCTTTCATTGTTGGTGTATGGCTATAAGAGGGCCTCAGTTTTGGCATTGTGAAGTACTGAAGTGTATCAAAATTGCTTAACAATATAACTAGATACCCCAATGAAACCTAAAATCACAACAAAACTTTGTTTTTCCTACTCAATCCTTCCCTTCAAATTCAAATTGGTTTTCATCTAATTCAATCCAATTAAAAATTGATTAAAATTATACTAATTTAGGTGCCCTATAAATTAAATTCCAAGTTATTTGGCCTTGGCCATAAAGATAGCAGTGCAGTGCAATAAGAACATTATGCCGGTGCTAATATCATAAGTTCCTAAGCTAAAACTACTTCATTTCAACCAACATAAAATCGAACAAGATCCTTAATATGCAACAAGACAAGAAATGAAATTAAATACTTTTCAAGTTATATAAGAAGCTTCTAAATAAGAAAAGAGGTAAACTCAATCCTCCATTGACATCAAAAGTAATAAATGCAAAATTCAAAACTTCAATACTTATATAACATAAAACGTAATAGATCAAGTTATATTATACACAAGAAAACAGATTAATATTTGTTATAGTTATAAAGAAAAACGAACCAGGAAAGATGAAGCCTTAAACAGAGGAGGCAGCAGAGCAGCAAACCCAGTGGAGATGAGGAAGATTGAGCAATCTTTTCAAGCCAAATTAATCATGTAAAAATATGTTTTTTGTCAGATTTAAACCAAATTAAGCATGTAAAAATATGTCACAAGCTAAACTCTTTATTGAGGCAAATCATCAAACTACCTCAATTCAACTATATGATTGGCAATTCAGTTAAGTTCATACAAACTCAGGAAAAAAAAAATCAATGATCACCATTTCATCTCAAAGACTATTATTGCATGATATCAATTTCTGATTTAGTTACTCTCTCATGCAAATCAGTCCGATTTCTACTTATCAGTAACTAATCATAGGACAACTAGAAAGCCATACAGTGCTAACAGTTTAAAATCCTTACCTGAAGAAGAAGATTCTGTGCTTGAAAAAGATGAACAAGGTTGCACAAATCGAACAGACGCGAGGATGGAGATGACACGAACAGTAAGCGCAACTCGAACAGACGCGGAGGCAGAGACGCATGAGCAATGGATCTCAAACAGAGGAGAGAGGCCAGACGCGACCACACAACGCAAAGGATCCAAACAGAGTCGCGACGATGGCGGCGAAAATGCAGTAGCGGTGAACCGAGGTGAGCTGTGATGATGACACAAACGCGAATGATTTTCTTCTAGAATAAGGATCGCAGTGGTCGTGCAAATTGAAATCGGCGGCGAGGCGGCGCCGACGCCGATGGAGCCTCCGTGAATTTGAAGAAAAGCCTCGCTAGGGAGTTGTTTTCATGGAGGAGGGTTTCTGCTAGGGTTTAGTTTTGTTTGAAATGAATTGGGAAAAATCTGAAAAGAAGGGTTGGAGTGAAATTAACAAGAGTATTTTGGTCTTTTCACTTTATTATACACATTCTATTCCCATTGGAATTAAAGATAATCAGGGGGAAGATGGGAATGAAATGAGTGGGATTTTAATTCCAGGGAATAAAACATACCCAAGAATAATTTTTTAAATCTTGAACCAAACATGGGAATAAGATATTCCCATCTCAAAATTTCTGAGAATACACTTGCATTCCCTCCAACCACACACACCCTTAATGTCTGCAATGGAAGCTCTCCATGATGTATGTGATTTTCAAGGGATAGATCACATCATGTTGATATTTTTCATTATCTTGTTATTAACTTAAAAGATTTGAAATATGTAGGGACGGGGTGTTGCTGTACTTGTTGGAGTGCCTAGTGGTGATGCAGTTTTCAAGACTAATCCCTTCAATTTTCTTAATGAAAAGACAATTACAGGCACAACCTTTGGGAACTACAAGCCTAAGACTGGCCTACCAACACTGGTTGATATGTTCATGAACAACGTAAGTACAATCAACTCAGTTTCTATAGTTATTTCAATTTAAACTACAAAAAGAAATTGAGTTATACACTATTTTTTTTAATCTTTTTTGGCAGAAATTGGAGCTGGACAAGTTTATAACTGATAGAGTTCCTCTTTCTGAAATCAATAAAGCCTTTGATTACATGATCAAAGGACAAGGTCTAAGGACAATCATAGACATGAACGACTAGACGTGTTTTTTACAACTTTACTGTTGCTGAAAGGAAAACTACTATTTAATTTTTTATATATTTTTAGGAAAATGCTATTTGTACACCAAAATCAGTCACTAAACTCAGCCACCAATATATTTATATATAAATACATGTGTGGTTTAATTTATTTTCAATGTGTACTTGTATTTCAACATATATTTTATACTGGTGGCTAATTTTAGTGACTGATTTTGGTGTACACATAGCATAACTCATATTTTTAAGTAATGCTATATTTATATACTCATATCAGATTGATATTGGAAAAATAAATTTCCCGAGATGTGTGATAGTTGACAATAGCAAGTAACTTTACAAAGTAGCACAAGCCGCAAGCTTTTATCTAAAATCCGCTTTAGACCAATCATCTCAAAATGAAAACAAATCAAAATTGAATACCTTCAAGTCACTTCAGCACGTTTTCATATCACAAAATCAAAGTCTAATATTTTCTTCACAATTTTGGAATGATTAGAGCCTTTGAATTTCATTCACAGGATTTAATCGCCGTTAAAAAAAAGTGTTGAATACTGTTTGATTTTTCGTCGAATTTAATGTCACATATTATTGGCAGTTTTACTAACGGATTTAGTTGATTTAGTTGGTAATAATAGCTTAGAAGGTGATAATAGATTTAATAGGAAAATAGATAGAGTTATGGTACTACTGGCTCATTTTTTTCAAATGGAGAAGCTCGTGGTGTATCACCATGAAATGGAGCAACAGCCAAAATTTTCACTGCTATGGGTGTAAGGAGAAATACGCAGCTTCCGTTTTTCATTTTCTAGCATTTCGTTTTTTTTTGTTTCAAATTAAACAAAACGTAACTTCCGTTTTGCATTTGAATTTTTTTTTTGGTTTAAGAGAAAAGCATAAACGCAGGTTGCATTTGTCAGAAAAGATTTATTAATTTTTAAAAAAAAAAGTAAAACGCAGGCTGCGTTTGTCAGATGGGCTGTTCAAATTTTTTTGGAAGAAGAGAAAACGTAGGTTGTGTTTTATTTGGGCCTAAATTTTTTTTCGAAATGTACAAAACGCAACTTACGTTTTGTATGCGAAATAATATTTTAATAAAGAGCCTTGCATATAAATAGCTAACACAGCTAATACCAACTCGCACCTCACTTCTCTTCTTCACTTGTACTCCCATTCCCTTTTCTTTCATGTATCTGATGCTTGTGCTTGTGAGATTTTTTGGTTATTAGAAGGGTAAAAAAAGTGAGAATATGGAGGATATTGTAAATATACGAGTGTATTATAACGTTAAGATTATACCGAATACACACGAAGGAGTGGGTTTTGTTTGTGAATGTCCATTTTCATTTGCTATTCCATACAGCACGAGTTTTGTAGAGTTACAAAATGGTCTTTGTGTGAACATACAAAGTCACATTTCGAAAAGGGTGAGCAACATTTTGTACAGGAATCCTGTGCAAGTATTTGGTGGGCTGATACAGTTTCAAATAATGACCATCACTGATGATGCAAGCATGCAGCAGATGTTCTATATTTATCGATAAACCCGATTTCACGTGCCGGTGATAGAGCTGTACGTTGAGTTTGAACAGTAGTCGGGGATGGGTACGGTCGGTGACGAGGTCAATGTTGTTGAGCTCGGGGATATAGATTGGGAAGAAGATAATAATGACAGCGAAGAGGAATTTGAAGCTAACTATGAAGTCGATGACGAAAACGATGACGGAGACTTGGCAGGCAATCCGGCGGTGCAGAATGAGGCGGATGCCATTGTAAGCCAACACCCGTTTGGTGTTCCGTCTTTTATGCGGACTCTAGATCTCGAAGCCATGCATACCTCGGAATTTTCTGAGTATGCGAATACGGGTATGTTATGATTATTAACTCAAGTTTCCTATAGTGCTTAATTTATTTGCCTTGTCTGACTGATGGTGGTGCGCATGTCGTAGGTGAAGGCAACGTTGTGGCAGAAGATGGTGAGTTTAGTGTCCGAATGGAATTTGGTTCCAGAGAGTCGGTGATATCTGCAATCAAAAGCTACACCATCTCTAGAGGAGTTGATTACACTGTGTATGAGTCTGAGCCGTAGACATTCTATGCGAAATGTAAGGGGTATGGTGCAGGGTGCGACTGGCTTATCCGAGCTAGCTTGATTCGAAAAAAAGCTTGTTGGGAGATCAGGAGATCCAATGGCAAGCACACGTGCACCATGGGCACGATTTCACAAGATCATGCCAAGTTGGACTCAGACACAATTGCTGATGCCATTAGGCCGTTGGTCGTAGCAGACCCTTCGATAAAGGTGAAGTCTGTTATTGCAGAAATTCAAGGCAGGTTCAACTACACTGTGAGTTACCGCAAGGCTTGGTTGGCAAAGCAGAAAGCTGTCGCAAAAGTTTTCGATGATTGGGAAGTTTCTTACCAGACTCTGCCAGTATGGTTGAAAGCAATGATAGTGAAGATGCCAAGGTCTCGTGTTCAAATTAAAATGCTCCCTGTTTACCATGAGATTGAGGAGGTTCAAGGTGTAAGAGTTCTGCACCGCGTTTTTTGGAGCTTCTATCCGTGTATTGTAGCATTCAGACACTGCAAGCCACTGGTGCAAGTTGATGGCACGCACCTATACGAAAAATATAAAGGTACACTTCTGTTATTAACATACAGTATTAATTATTATTACTGAGCCTAATATAGTATTAAACATAATAAATTTTTTTTAATTAAACATGATTAAAAAAAACCGTTTACTGTTATTATTATTATTATTATTATTATTATTATTATTATTATTATTATTATTATTATTATTATTATTATTATTATCATAAAAATAATAATAAATCACTAAATAATAATAATAAATTATTACACATTATTGTTATTAAAAATTATTAATAAATTATTCTCATTAACATATCCACTATTATAATAATAATAGTAATAATAATAATAATAATAATAATAATAATAATAATAACAACAACGTCACTAACAACACTGCCTATTAATAACAATGATAATGTAGGAAACATTTCAAGTGCACCGGAGAGTACCGGTATACCAGTTGTTTTAACCGTTGATTTTAATTAATATATATTATATATATTTTTTTATAATTCAGATCAACGGTTAAAATAACTGGAGTACCGGTACTCCTGGTGCACTTAAAATGTTTCCAATAATATAATACCAGTATTAAAAAAATTAAACCGTAATGAGAAATAAATAACAACATAATATTAGTTATAATAATATTAATAACCCCAATACTACTAATTACAACACAAATAAATAAATAAAATTCGAATAAACCTATATATTTATTGTTACATATTAAAAAAAAATTACTTACAAATTGAGGATGATCCAAATACTCAATAATATGTTCTTCTGGTTTGGTATAGTCATGCACCATTTTTTTTCCTACACCGTGCCCTTCTTCTTTAACAAGCTCCTTCTCACAGTAAACTCTTCCTTCCTCACTCTCCCTCAACTATTTTTCATTTTGCTTCAGTAACTAAGTTTTTACTTTGCTTCCTTCCATCTGCGTTTTACGCTTATAAGCACCAAGCTGAGACACCCGTAGAGTACACGTGGCGCGCATGCAGCTAGAGAGCCTGTAAAACGCAACCTGCGTTTGGCTCTGCTCCTGTCGGCATGCAGGACATGTTTCGCTTGCTGGTTCTCCTCCCTCACCAGCCTGCGTTTTGCAGGGCCTGCAGTTTTTTTGATTCCAACGCCTGCAAAACGTTACCTGCGTTTCGCAGGTCTCTGATAAACACAGTCCACAATTCAAGACAACACACCATGCATCTATATACACGATGATCACCAATCTTTTCTCTATAACCAAATTAATTTCTGGGTACTACTCTTAAATCTTGACCAAGTTTATTCTTGGATTCTAACTCCACTGTTGTACAAAGTTTTTCCTTTAGTATATAAAAAAAAGTATATAAAATGTTATTTTGTATTGATGATGAGTATAGTTTATGAGGATAGTTCTCTTTTTATATATATATATATATATATATATATATATAACTAGATTAAAACACAAAAAGTTAAATTAATTATACAAGTTATACTATATAGTATAAATTTAAAAAATATTGTATTGTTCAAAAATTAATTAGAAAATATATAAATTAATATTAAATTTAAAAAATCATTTATAATTTTTTTAATAATTTGTATATAATTCAATATAATTATTAAAAAAACAAAAGAAAATACACAACATCAATAAAATCTTGTAAAGTTGGTATCTTTCATAAATATTGACTTGTGCTTCCTAGTAATTTTGTATAACAGAAAATTTTCTTATATACTTTATCATATAATATAATCTATTCTAAAAAAATAGGTTTCTCTTTATTTATTGGTGTGAATGTTTTTCAAAAATAAATCATAGAAAACAAACTATATTTCTTTGTTTATATCTTTCAGTAGATGGTGTTTTAATTTATAGTGTAATTTTAAAATTTTCTTTTAGTATTTTTAGAGATAATTTAAAAAAATTAGAAAAAAATTGAAAATAAAAATACAAAAAATTTAATATAAAATTATAAATAAATTTTATTAATGATGATATATTCGAACGTATATCTAGTAAGATGTTATTTGTCAAAATTAAATACTTAAATGTGTTTTATAGTTTGCACAATTTATTTGAGAGATTAAGAAGTAAATTAATAGTAACAAGAGGGATATTAAAATATTTAAGTAGATCAAATAGTATACACTTTAAATAATAATAATAATAATTTTGAAAATAATATTACACATTAAAATATTTTAGTTTTGAAGAACGGAAAAGGATGACAAGCTGGTGATGGCAAACTAAGACAGTACTCCAATAGCACCGGATAGAGAAAGATTTTTGATCTAGTTCTGTGTAGTTTTAGGTGAAAGGTTGGGCTTTCTGAATTTAGTAATTTTATTATTCTATTTTTTTCACGAGGGTTCAGTGTTTACTTTTTTATTATTGCAATTTGCTTATGATTTTGTATCCTTCTTTGTTAGGTTTGATTGATTTTGCATTTTGCTTCATTATGATTCTGCATTTTGCATTTTAGGCATAAAAACAAACAAACAAAAAATTCCATTATGCTAGTTTATGATGTTTAATTGAAATGTTTCCAGTTTTCAAAAAGCATCCATTTGATGTATTACTATGTCTCTAGACCTGGAATAAAACTACGGGGGATATGTTAATCCTATAGTAATCAATGATTAATTCATGATTGGTTCTGTGTGATGAATTTGAGCTTGCTTTGCTGCTGATTCATTGACATAATAAGCTTGTGATATTCTAATGAGAACCCTCTCTACTGATGTTCTATCCCTGTGAGATTCCTTTTATATCATTCGAACAATATTTATGGTTGAATTTGAATTTTTTGGATATGGTCACATCATCAGAAGTGGGATGATCACCTTGCAATCATGGCTGTTGGTGTGGTTGATGGAAGTTCCGAAGCCATTTTCCAGACTTCTATGTCACTTGGTCCTTCAAGATCAGCGTAAGTCCATTAAGTTAACATGACATTCTTATAATAGACTTTTTATGTTGTTCCCATTTTCCTTTAGGAAGGTCATATCTTCTTATTGGATGCTTTGTTTGAAAATCTAGGCCACAACATTAAATAAAGATTCATTGTCTTCAAATAAGAATTGTAATCAGATAGGTCAGAGCCTTTCGAAAAGTACAATTTTACTAGCCACGATTACTGTTGCCATTTTCATTATGGTATTATTGAGTTTGTTTCTATGCCTATTATTTATTGACTTGTAGATGGGATTTCTGTTTCTACAAAGGCAGTTTGGTTGAGCACGTAGATGGTCACACTGACGTCATTCACAAAGAGCTGTATAGAGATTGGTTGCCTTGGTATGATTCAAACATGAAGCCTTCAATGCTGATTATGTATCACTACTTGTTTCAAGGCATTAATAATTTCATACCCTTATTTGGTGCCTTCAAAAATTCTACTAATCACAACTAATATGTAAAGTTGTTTTACTCCATAAATTTATATATATGGCATACAGAATTGGAAACAAAACATATATAAAGTCAAAACCAATCTTTAAATGTGCTAGTGGGAGTTTTCTTTTTCTTTTAACACAGAGTAATTGCTTTTTTTCAGTGAACATCTTCGCTTTTAGGCTTTTTGCATTGTCCATGTATGTTTATTTCAATTATTTGTGGATTTGTAAGAATAGTTGTCGTACTTCTTCATGATTAGTTGTTATTTTGTTTTGCATTGCATATTTATTTTCATAAGAATTATCAGAATTTGGATTGAACTACTTTATCTACTTGTGGAAGGAGTGGCACACCCTTGATATCATTACTTCCTCTTGATTGGTTGTAGCTGCTGTCCAGCCTCCGCAATATCTGTAGAGAAAGAAAAAGGTCACTTTCTGTTGCTATCAGAAACTTTTCAACTTTCATATTTAAAATTATGTTTCATAAATGAGAATGTTTGGGTTATTGCTTGCAGTTCTTTTGGCAATGGCATATAGCTCGCTGTTCAATAGAGTGCAGTTCTTAGCAAATTCTTGAGCTGATTTTCTCTTTATGTCTGTGTTTGTCTCTTCAATTTCGTTGTCTATAATTGTAAGTCTGTATGTTCTTTCCTAATTTTTGGTTTATATCTAACATTTAAATGGATATGTCAATGTGGTGTCATTTACATTATCTGAATATTTTTTACAGAAATTTTCCATTCAAGCAAGGAAAATGAAATACACTCTAACTTCACTCATTGATATAATTAGTACAAGAGAAAGCACAGAAATAGGGTAAGCCACATCTATGAATTCTTTTTATACATCTGTTGTTGTCCTTTTTTTAATTATTTTTTATTTATTAATGCTGATTAGAAGAGTTCAAGCTCAAATAGTTTTACACATGATAGATGATGAACTCGTAAAATTATGAAGAGTATATCTAATTTATTTTCTCATGTTGTATGGAAATTTCTATTCTTTGCAAGTAGTTATGTCATGGTTGCTTGTATTTGGTTAGCCATGTATACTCTCTTATTCTCTGCTAAAAAATACCAAAGGAAATTCATATTTTGTGGTGTGGCAAACCTTTAATGTCATGACATCTCTTATTTAGTTGGAGCTGCCTTTCTAGTCTTTGGAATGTTTGCTGAGAAAGAAAAAGGTCACTTTCTGTTGCTATTGGAAACTCATCAACCTTTATACTCTAAATACTTGGATATTTGGATATTGCTTGCAATTCTTAGAAATGGCATATATAGGGCTGGTTCATAGCAGATTCATAGTTTATGCTTCTTATTAAGTCTTTATTGGCCTTTTCATTTTCCCTGTTTAAATTTTAAGTCTGCCCTTCCTAGTTTTTGGTTTATATCGAATATTTATCTAACTGTTTGGAATTTCTTTCTATTTCAGGGATAGCAAGCTGAATATGAATTTAAAGGGGGTGCACAGGTGCAAATTCTATGTGTAGAACCAAATTCACAAAAGACACCAATTGACAATGATCTATCAGATAGTGAAATGAATTCAAAAGATACAAGGAAATGGTCCCAGTCCGCCATTCAGGAAGAATTACAAGAAAATCATATAAGTATGACGTATATTAGTTTACTTTATGTGTGCCAGTATAAAGTCATGAAAAATGATCATGCTTTGGTCATGTTAGCAGGAGATTAAATAAATTTATTAAGAATTCCTTATTTTTAAATGCTTGCCTATGGACATGCTTTGTAATTGGAGACATTCTTCAATCTATGTAGTCAACTCCTCTTAGTCAAGAAAGGCCTTTTAATTCTTGTTGATGATAATGTTGATTTGTAAACTGAATTCTTCCATATTTCTTTATGCGTACTGGTAACTGGACATAAAATCATGAAAAGTTATAGTGTTCTTATAAACACATTATTGCCATATTGTGAAGTTGTGCTGGAACCAAGGGCCTAATCTGCCTTGAAACTTAGTGCTAAAATGTTCATATATAATTTTCTGTTAAACTATTTCGCTGAGTTATTTAGGAGGATGATCTGACTTAAATTAGCATTATTGTGACTGAAGGTCGTACTCATGTGGTTCTTTTTTTGGACTAGATTTGCAGAACTTTACCCTCATTACTTGCAACTGTGTTCAACATTATTTGTCCTTTTTGGTTTTTATTTCTTTGATCATCATTAAAATGTAGGAATTTGGAAATTCATTGATCTTTTATTTTATATTGAATTTTTATTCTATCTTTGTTAACTCATCAATACAGGGAAAAAGTCCATGCCCTGTAGTTGTTGACATTGATAATGAGGATACTACAAAAGTGGATCAAGTTCGAGAGGAAAATAAAGAGCATGCTTCAGGCTTAAAATCTAAGAAAGTTCCTCGATCTGCTCCATCCACTGCAAATAATGAAGTTGTGTCTAGTAATAATGCAAATAATATTATTTAAGATTTGAAGCTTTTCGCTCACAATGGATGATCAGAAATCATGAAGTTTCATATTTTGTAATGAAGTATATATAAAGGAAGTAGATAATGTAATAGTTGTTGGAATTGTAATTCATGTATTAAGAATTTATGGGTAATTGTTATGATTTTGATTTTGGTATTTTGTTAGAGCATGTCATGTGATTAAATATTTTTTTGGTGACAACTCTACGAAGGTTGGATTAGTTGATTTAAAATTACTGCCTTACTGGTCATTGCCTAAATTTCAAAATTATTTATGAATTTTGTAAGGTTTTATTATGAAGATTAAAAAAGAATAATAGGTTACTGAATAAATTTATAACCACGCTTTAAAAGAGTGGCCATATTATACCGTACACTACAAGAAAAAACGTGTTTATCGACGCCAAAAATCGACGGCTATCTCTGCCGTCGATAATTTTCGACGGTCTGCTGTCGATATTACTAAAAAAATAATTAAAAATAAAAATATTAAAATCGACGGCCTAGTCGTCGATATTTTTATAATGCATTAATTTATTTTCCTATTATCGTCATATTATAGGCGAACCAGAAGTCGAAAATAAAATTGACGAATATGGCGTCGATTTTATTATTTTAAATATCGACAATTTTGCCGTCGATAAATTTGAACGGTCTAGATTACTTTCTAAAATGGAATGGACGGTCTAAATTTAATCTATATAATAGACGTCATTTGTGTTGTTTTTTTAATATTAAAATCGACGAATATGACGTCTATTTTATTATTTTAAATATCGACACCTTTGCTGTCGATAAATTTGAACAGTCTAGATTACTTTCTAAAATGGAATAGACGGTCTAAATTTAATCTATATAATAGACGTTATTTGTGTTTTTTTTTAATATTAAAATCGACAAATATAGCGTCTATTTTATTATTTTAAATATCGACACCTTTGCCGTCGATAAATTTGAACGGTCTTGATTACTTCCTAAAATAGAATGAACGATGTAAATTTAATTTATAAAATAGACGCTATATGTGATTTTTTTTTAAATAAAATCGACAAATATGCCGTCGATTTTTATCACTAAAACCACATATTCTCGCGTCAACTCCGGCTTCCTCAGAAACGCAAACTTCCCCAAATTCAAGTTCAGAAACGCAAACTTCCCAAATTCAAGCTAGGTATCCAATGAGAACACCTAACCAATCCAACTGCCTCCGTCCGACACCACCACCGACGACCACCATCGCCTACCCTCTCTCTCTCTTCCTTCTTCTCTTTCTTCCCCATTTCTCCATTTCTTCGTTCCTGCGTGCGACACCCCTGTTCGTGGAGTCACCCTCTGTCCGCGTCTTCAAGCACCGACAAGCAACCACCAGCGGCGGCGACCTTCTGTGCCACCGCGACATCACCACCACCCCACCGCCTCTCCTTTCTTCTTCCTCCTTTCATCAATGCAGGTTCCCTTCCCCTGTTCCCTGTCTTTCTTTTCTTTATTTTCACTGCTTTTTAATTCTGTTTTTAAAAATTTTGGTTAGGCTTAGGTTTGTTAAAACTTGTGTTTCTGGACTGAAATTGTTGCTGGCGGTATCTTTCTGAGATTACTGGATTGAATGCTGCTTAGATTGAACTGAAATTTACTGTTTTGAACTTTGCACACCACATGTTCAGAGAAATGCCTGAATGGAATTTTTGATTTAATTTCTATGTCTGATCAGCATAGGCTTTACATTATGGAACACTTAGCTTAATTAAAGTAAATGTAATATTGCTGGTGGCTTATGTAAGCTAAAGTTTCTTTTGAAAGTTTTCAACACTTTGATAAGTAAGCGTGGATAACTTATTAGGACATATACCAAACAAACAGTGTTGATTCTAATTTTATATATTGCTTCTTTTTTCTTTTATTCCAGGAAAAGTGGTTGTTCAGAAGACATATGTGATTTTCTAATCATGAGAAACACATTATTTTGCTATAAGTGTCATTCTTTTAGGATCTCTAACATGTTACTCTTGTCATTTTCTTTGGTGATATATTTTGAACACAGTTCTCAGAGGGCCAGTTGGGAGTCAAATTTAAGCCATTTTCAAAGGTAACTTTTACACTATCTGTGTGCTTGCCCTTAGGTGTTGACATTTATTGTTAATCAGCCGTGTAGTGTATATTCATCACTGAGAATATTGTTTTCCTGAGATATGTTATCACATTTGAAATGTGTTTGAGAGAGTTCCATGTTATCAAAGTTAAGATAGCCCACATAATTTGTTATGGAAAACTATATTTATATGTCTTCTTTTGTTGTTCAGATAGAAAGTGTGGTGAGAATTTTGATGATCTAAAATCTAAATGATAAGATATCTAGGAATGTAGTTTTGATGCTTCGCTATGTCAAGGTTCAAGGGCCTTTGTGATCAAGTTCCTGTTTTTATTTGTTTGTTTAGTTTCATTCTTGCCCAAAGATGCTTATCCTATTTGTAAATCTCAAACTAGAGGGTCTTCAAGTGAATAGTCTTACTGGTATTCATCTTTTGCCGGGAACTTAGTGGGTTTATGTGCTGTTTATGGTTGGCTGTCCAGTTTTCAATTATAGAAATTAGCAAAATTCTAACTGAGAATTCTGACTCTTTTTCTCTCTCTTTTTCTCCCACAGTATCCACCTTGTTACAATGACATCAGTTTCTGGATCAACGATTCATTTACTGAAAACAATCTGTGTGAACTTGTTAGAGGAATTGCTGGGGATCTTGTAGAAGAGGTAATTCTTTGAAAGTTCTAGTGAACCTTTTCTCTTGCATTTAAATGTATGTGGATTATCAATGTTGCTGTTTCCTGAATGTCTAATGGATTGAAAATGTATTGGGGTGATCTGATCTGGAATTAAAAATTGGGCGTAATGATATCTTCCCAAGTCATCATAGCACCAAGCGTTAATAATAAACTCACTAAATTGTTAGGCAGAAACTGAAATAATCTGTTCACAGTATTATTATCAGCTGAAACTAATGTGATTCAGTTTAAGGGAACAAGTTGCTAAACCAACCAAAAGATCGGAGTGGGCATTTGCAACACCATTTTTCTTGGCAAAGGCCATAACACAATCTGCATGAATTGTAACTTGATATCGGGAACCATAAAATAGTTATGGTTTCTAATGAAGTAACTTTACATTTACCATCCTTATGGACTCAAATGTAGTTAAGGTTGAGCATAAGAGAAAGCATATCCCTTCTGCATCATCAGCATTGGTAATTGGTGGTATTCTTGGCCTTGTCCAGGCAATATTCCTCATATTTGCAGCAAAACCTTTATTGCACTTCATGGGAGTAAATTATGTAAGTGGTTTCTTATAAACATTTGCAGAATGATCATTTTAGTTTCAGCGCTTTAGCATTTTGTTTAACATATTGTACACAATTTTTTTCATGGACTCTCCCATGCTCAAACCTGCACAGAACTACCTGACATTGAGATCTCTTGGCGCGCCGGCTGTTCTTCTCTCGTTAGCAATGCAGGGAGTCTTCCAAGGATTTAAAGACACTAAAACACCTCTATATGCCACTTGTATGCCTTAAAATTTTATCAATTGTGTGTTGCAACATCTTAATATCATCTAATTCTGATGACCCTTTCCCTTATGTGATCCAGTGGCAGGAGATTTGACCAACATAGCACTGGATCCTTTGTTCATGTTTGTATTCCGCTTAGGTGTTAGTGCTGCAGCCATTGCTCATGTTGTATCTCAGTAAGTCTTATTTCATTGGAGTTAGAATAATCTAACTATACTCTAATGTTAACTCTTATTTTTCTTTTGCTTCTTTCCCTCTTAGTCATCTCTTATTTTCAAATTAACTGTGAATGTAGGTACCTAATTTCTGTAATACTCCTGTGGAAATTGATGCAAAAAGTTGATCTTATGCCTCCCAGCATCAATTTTGAGTTATTTATCTTGTATTGAGTCTTTATGTTATTTATCTTGTATTGAGTCTTTATGTTAGAGGATTATTTATTATTTTGATAAGTTTGTAAACTCATTATCTAATATTTAGTATAAATTTTATTTTTATATTTAAAAGTTTATTTGTCTTGTTATTTATATTCTATATAAATTTTATTTCTATATTTATTTGCATTAACTGTTTACTATTTTTCAAATAAAAAAATAATTAAAACATATCTATTAAAATCGACGGAATGGTTGTCGCTTTTATTGTCACTTTTTAATTTTAAAATAGACAAGAAAAACTAAATATAGATAAAGAATTTGTCGGTATCTAAATAATAAAATCGACGGCAGGTGCGTCAATTTTATTGGATCAAATATCGACCGTTACGTTGTCGCTTTTAGTAAGCACATTATAAACGGAAGCACGGTCGATTTTATTGAATCAAATATCGACAAAGATGGCGTCGATTTTATATAATAATATCGACGGCATCATTGTCGCTTTTAGTAAGATTGTAAAATTATCAAACTCATATTATAGACAGTAAGGCCGTCGATTTTATTAAATTATTATCGACGGCTAGGTAAGCCGTCGATTTTATTAGAATTTTAAAAAATCGACAAGCTTTATAGAGACCACCTCCGCTGTTTATTTTGCCGTCGAAATTTAATATTATCGACGGCTAAGCCGTCAATTTGGCCGTCGATTTTAATGATGTTTCTTGTAGTGGTAATCATCAACAGTCACACTTTAAAAGCGTGGCAAATAATAAAGCGTGATGATAGGTCACCAAATGCATGGTGATAGAGCTACCGGTACGCTTGCAGATATGACCCTTTCAAAAGCATGTTGGTAGCTCAAAAAGTGTGGCGAAAAGCTATCGTTACGTTTTTTTAGCTTTTTGCCACGCTTTTAACAATAGAGATGTTTTCTTGTAGTGAATAGATATTAAATTTAATTAATTAGGAGGATTTATCATTATTATATTTTTCCATTCTTTTCATTAGCAAAGAGAACGTAAGTTGGACACAAGTTTTGTGTATACTTAATTCAATCATGCACCTCTTCTTATATATACTTCTATACGTTAATTTGTTTGACAAATTAAAATATCAATCAATCAATATCTTCTGATTTAAAAAAAGATAATTTAATTTCAAGATTTGAAAAAGAGTACAAATAAGATAATTAAATCAAATATGAGAAGATAAAAAAATAGATAATCAAATATAAATTTAAATAGGATTTCATAGAGATATTCTTAGAACAAAGGAGAAAATAAAAAAAAAATTTAGTTAGTTTTTTGTGTCTCTGAAATTTTATCTTTTGAAAAGTACATTGTCGATTAGAATGGATATTTATTTTTCCCTTTAAAATTAACCATTGGTTGTAGGAGGAGAATCATGTATTTTTTTTTGATATTTTAATAATAAATACAACACAAACAGAATAATAAAAAAAATTGAGTATATATGGCTTCAACTTTGATTTCTTATTTTGTCAAGTCGGTTTTGGATTCTATTTCTCCATTAATTATTAGGATTCTTTATTTAATTTGTGGAATGCACTTTGTTATGGAACTTTTGAATGAGAATTCTTGACGAAAAAAGAAGGGGGGGATAACAGTAAAGAACAGAGATAAAAGGCAGAGAAAAAGAAGAAGAGTGAATGAGAAATTCAGTGAAAATTGTAAACTGAAAAGTGTGTGTACACTGTTTGCCAAAAACAGAGTAATAGAAAATTTGTTAGAATTGTCATAAGTTCATAACTGACTCCTACCCTTCTAACTCGTTATTCCTTATCTGTTGTAACTACTCCTTTTCTCTTTTCACTACTAAATTGTAGCATTTGAACCATTGATAAATAATTAAATAAATTAACGTCATTAGATTCAAATGTATTTATACATGTATTTGCATCTTAAATATAAAACTACTAATCTGCTTGTCTACAGTTTAGATGCTTGTTTCCATGAAGGTATTTGTATTTTGTTAAACCCTGTTAGGATCATAGAGTAATAGATAAAAAAGAATGTGGTTAGGCTTGTAGTTAAAGAAAATCAAGATTGTTAGTTACAAGTTTGTTACACATTCTGTTATATTGTTAGACTGTTTACTTGTGGTTTACGTCACTGAACAAAAATCAAATATTCAAATAAAAATTTAAAATAGATTTGATGAAAATATTGTATTTACAACGAAAAAAAAAAAAACAGAACTGTTATTTGTCTTCTATTGTTATTCTTCATCTGGTTCAAGTTTTTGAGTATTACATAAAGGCTAGCTATACATAGACCTAACCACTTCTAAACAAAATATAAACTGTTACTACAATTTTCATGAGCACCATTAGTGAGTACATTCTAAAAAAAATTCAATTCAATAATACCACTTTATGTTATCAAAATAGTTTGACTTAGGAAACTCCCATATTAATCATGAAATCACATACCCTTTCCTGATCCTCAACTATCGAATTGATCAATAATCCTAGACTTAAACCACACCCATTATAATCAATGTAGTTTGAGTGTTTATATAACAGTACATTGAAAATGTAAAACAAATAAACTTTAGAATTAAAAGAAAACATAAAAACATGTAATTGATTCTTCCAACTGTAATAAAGATAATTTTATCAACCATTCCAGCCAAAAAGAAGAAAAAACTAACAAAATTCATTTGGGATCTATCTGACATAGTTCTCGCAATTAGCAAATTAGGCTAAAAATGATTACAGAAAAACAGAATTAAACAATAAATCAAAGCTTGACAATTGCCATGCATAATTTCTCGTCAACTCGGAATGAACAAACTTGAACAACATCATCCTTTTCTAGATTGTTAGCCTTTGCAACTTTAACCCAATTTGATCTCAGAATATAGGAAATGCTTACTTTCTCTGACTCTGGGCCTTGTGCATGAACCACTTAATCAAAGTCAACTCAGTGATTTCCAGCGAGGGTTGGATCAATTTCACTTTTATTCCCTTTTTCTCCTCCAGAATTTCTAGTTCCGTGGGAAGCAAGAAATCTGTAACAGCCCAGACCACCCGCTAGCACGATATTGTCCGCTTTGACACACAAGGCCTCATGGTTTTGCCTTTGACGATAGGGATGATAGTCGAAGCCCCCACACTCACTCGTCAAAACGCGTCATGCTAGGGAGAGGTATCCACACCCTTATAAGGCATGCTTCGTTCCCCTCCCCAACCGATGTGGGCCTTACAATCCACCCCCCTAAAGGAGCCCAGCGCCCTCGCTGGCACATCGATCCGGGTTCTGACTCTGATACCATCTGTAACAGCCCAGACCACCCGCTAGCACGATATTGTCCGCTTTGGCACACAAGGCCTCACGGTTTTGCCTTTGACGATAGGGATGCTAGCCGAAGCCCCCCACACTCACTCGTCAAAACGCGTCATGCTAGGGAGAGGTATCCACACCCTTATAAGGCATGCTTCGTTCCCCTCTCCAACCGATGTGGGCCTTACAATCCACCCCCCTAAGGGAGTCCAGCACCTTCGCTGGCACATCGATCCGGGTTCCGGCTCTGATACCATCTGTAACAGCCCAGACCACCCGCTAGCACGATATTGTCCGCTTTGACACACAAGGCCTCACGGTTTTGCCTTTGACGATAGGGATGATAGTCGAAGCCCCCCACACTCACTCGTCAAAACGCGTCATGCTAGGAAGAGGTATCCACACCCTTATAAGGCATGCTTCGTTCCCCTCCCCAACCGATGTGGGCCTTACAATCCACCCCCTAAAGGAGCCCAGCGCCCTCGCTGGCACATCGATCCGGGTTCTGGCTCTGATACCATCTGTAACAGCCCAGACCACCCGCTAGCACGATATTGTCCGCTTCGGCACACAAGGCCTCACGGTTTTGCTTTTGACGAAGCGGACAATATCGTGCTAGCGGGTGGTCTGGGCTGTTACAAAATCTTTGTCCTTGACCTGTTGTGACGATATCGAAAGCCTGTTTTGTTGTGGATTTAAATCAGAATGATAGAGAGTTTTTTGGATAAGCAGAGTAATCCTGCTGCCACCCATATCACTTATCAAGTTCTTGAAATTTTGTGGCAATTCAGAGAGTTCTTGGTTGACTGGTTTCTTTGATTCTTTCTTGGACAGAGAATCCACTGAGCTAACGGTCTTTTGGCATTCTTGTTTGAAACCCATTCTTGATCGGCACTCAAGCCTAAATTCACGGCACTGGGGCTGTTTCTTTCTTGGCTGACTGGTTTCTTTGATTCTTTCTTGGACCGAGAATCCACTGTCTTCTTGGAATTCTTGTTTGAAACCTGTTCGGCACTCAGGCCTGAATTTACGGCACTGGGGTTGTTTCTTTTTTGGTTGACTGGTTTCTTTGTTTCTTTCTTGGACTGAGAATCATCCTTTGAAACCTGTTCTTGGTCAGCACTGGGGGTTGAATTTGCAGCACTGCTTGAAGTCTCTAAATTAAGCCTCTCTAAGAAGTTTCCAGGGAGGTTAAAGAGAATATCAACAACTTCAAGTTCATCATCGTTGAAATCAAACTGTTTATTTTGAATAAAACAGTCTGTTTTTGTTTTCTTGATATTCATCATCCTCTTCTCCTCCTAGTTAGCCCCTTCTCTCATTCCGTGACAGTAACCAAAAGCGTTTGTTGCCTTCCTCTTGCATGAGAATGGCACCTCATTAGAAGAATCGTCAGAATCCATGAGAGGTTCTTTCAGTTTGTTCTTGCGGCTGGATGAAGAACGTAGTCCGCATTGGAACCATTGGCAGCTTAGTTTGGCTCTATGCGTTTCCATTCTTTTCTTTAGCAATGAAGATTAAAGAGAACGTGAGTTGGAAACAAGTTTTGGAAAGTTAACGTTAATGTGTATACTTTATTCCATCAAGCACCTCTTCTTATATCATGTTAATTTCTTTGACCAATTAAAATTAAATCTTTCAATCAATTAATATCTTCTGATTTTAAAAAAGGTAAGTTAATTTCAAGATTTGAAAAGATTACAAATAAGATAAATTAAATCAAATAGTGAGAAGAAAACAGAATTTGATTCCTTTTTTTGGCCAATTAAGTGAACTGCATCTTCTATTATCATTGCTCTTATAGCTTTTATTATTGCAATTATGGAAACCTATTGTATATAGTCGAGTGAAGCTAAACAATTATGTTTGTCAATAGGTGAAAGATTCATAATCAAGGTTCAAAATCATATATACTCCATGGTTGTGATAGCAGAGACATCAATTGTCACTGAAATTAGAGTTTTTGAACAACACATGGTCGCTTAGAGTAACTGAAATTTTTCCCTTTTAATTGACCATTGGTTTTAGGAGGAGAATCATGTCTCTTACAAAATTTTTGATATTTCAATAAGAAAATATAGCTCAGTAATAATAATAATAATAATAATAATAATTGAGTATATATGACTTGTAATGACTGCATTTTGTGGATAACTGAAAAACTGGCGATATAACTGTAATTGCAAAAACTTGTTAGAAAAATTGGTTGACATGGCTGCAATTGCTGCATTGATGCAGTCACAGTGGTTATGGTAACAACAATGTTTATGTTGCATTTGTGTCTGTGTCGACAAAATGGACTTGATTTTGGTACCATGTCCATATTCTATTTACTAGTCGATGGAGTTCGTTAAGATTTGCAACGTTAAAAAAACAAGGAAGGGTAAACTTAGTTATATATTTTTTATTGAGGAGTGCTAGGGGGACAGCAACTTTTGTGATTTGTAGCCATCAAGTAGCCATCAATGATGATTTTAATGGTGTGAGATTGGTTTGAGATTTCATCTAATGGCTCACTCTTCTTTGCTGGTTACATGCTGGCCAGAATTTAATAAAGTTGCTGGCCCCTAGACTTTTCCTTTTTTATTAACATTGTGCAGTTAGCCAGATATCTATTTTTTAAGAGTTTTCATGTCTTCATCATTTCGTTCTATTTAAGGATAGTTGATATGAGTTAAATTGTCTAATTTGCTATAGTTGAACTGTGCTTTGTTGAGGGAAAAAAATTGTTCTGTCCCATGTGTCTCCTTCCTTTATCATGGGTAACTTTTTACATGTTTGATTTTGGGAAGAATCATGTGTAATGTTGAATACATGATATGATGTTACAAAATTGTGAAAAATGAAAAATATAAGTGTGGGACACAAATACCGGACAGAATATCTTTTAGTCCTTTAGAGGAAAGGAAAAGACTCAAAGATGAAAAAATATACAATAAGTAAGTACTTTATATATGGTTTTTCAAATAATGAGAAACTAGTTAATTAATAGTTATAGTGATTATTAAACTCATGCATGAAACATATGTAGTGGTTATAACATAATTGAATGGTTGAAAGACAACAAAATTCCTTGATAACAAAATATTTGAAAAGATGAACAATTCACAGAATCTATTCCTTGCTTTATATAAATAAGAAAAGTTTTATAGAAATACACAACAAGGTTATGATGGCTTCGGAAGAACACTAAATAGAAGAGTGTCTAGATAGTTCTTTATACTCTTAACCCTTTTGTTCAATTTTTTCTTTCTTCTGTGTTCTTTTTCTGTTCCAAAAAGAATAACAGCTTCCTATGAAAGCAGTTAAATAAAATTGGCCAATAGAGAAAGAAACTGTTAAGCGCTTGTTTCAGAAACATGTAGAAGATTATGTTGTGTTACTTTTGTTTACAAGGAACCATTATTTGATTCACTGTTTTCTGCATAGTGTAGTGCATCCCTCTGCTCTATATGCTTTCTCTCTTATCTCTTCTTAACATAGATGCAACCATTCCTAATGAACCTCAATTCCCAAAGCTCTATCTCTTTTCTTACTCATTTCCTTCCACCCTTTCCTCCTATTTTTGCATCAACCTCATGCATAATATAAACTCTCTTTTTACTTTGGTTTTTCTTCTTTTCCCTACCTAAGTAGCTAAGCTTCCTTCTCTTCTATTCTCATCTCACTGCACACTCAATTAAACGCAGTTACCCACTTCTTAGGATGTCAGAGGATCTTGAAAAAGCCATAAGTAGCTTTTGAGAAATTTGTTTTTGTATTTGGCTTGAATTGGTATATGTAACTTGAATTTGTTTATAGTAAAAAAATTTAATATTTGTTTGTTAGAAAACTGGATGTAGATTCTATTTTAAGCTTCCAATTCCAAGCTTTTGAGTTTCATTCTTTTTTCACTCTAAAATGTCTGTTGATTTTAGAAGTTAATTATCATGTGATGACAAACATTAATTATCATTGTGTATTAATAATGTTTGTCATCAAGGGGGAGATTGATAAGTTTGGAAAACTCTAAGATAATATTAGTGATGACTAAATATTATTAATATAATTATTTACAAAATTATTAATTTGATCTCAATTCATACTTGCTTAATTAATAATTTTGTTGGCACAGATTTTGCTATTGGGCCGAACAGAAAAGAAAAAATGTTGCAAGACCAATTGTATTAAAAATACATTCAGCAGTGATACAAAATTATTTTAATCTTTGTGGCTGAATTGGTGTTATGTTATTTGGGCCAGAATTTGTGATACAAGCCCAATTGAAATCATTGCTCCAAGACCACTAAAGTTGGTCCGAAACCAATATGGAGAGAAAGCAAGTGTTTTGCTTCATGCTTCCAACGGATCCCCTTTGTTTATCATGTGATGGAATTCAAATTTTATCAAGGAGAGTTAATACAGACATTGGGAAAAGGAAAGAGAAAAAGGGATTGATTAGATAGCTCTTAATGCTACACGCTACCTAAAGCAAGGGAAGTGTGAAACTTAATTTACTTTATCACATTCATTAATTATTGTTCAAGTTTCTCTTTCTTCATTCTCATCTCTCTTCTCCTACTTCGGTCACTTCACAGAGAAAGCTTGGAAGCTATGGTTAGCTACCGAAAAGAAGAAGAAACACGCTACAAGACCATCACAATGATGACAAGAATAAGAAAATTAAAAGTATGTTGTGGCTGAGATTTTCATCACTTATGGTAAGATTTGGTGAAGAGATCTTAGCTTCTCCATACCAAAAATGGAAGAAGAAGATTTCGGTCAATAGAGGAAGATCCTTGGAGGGATAGCTTGTCTCTGATTTTGCTCAACCACCACAGGAGGTAGCAACAGTGGCTACGTGATGGAGGAGGTAGAAGTTAGAACAGATGAAGCTGTCATCATCATAACTCATCAAGGGCTAGGAATCCGTCTTGGAGAGCAAGGCAAGATGGAGGGCTTGGATTGATGAAGATTGGTGACCAAGGAAGGACTAGAGGTAATTGTATGTTGGATTTTGCATTTGGTTATCTCTTCTCTCTCTCTGGCCGAACCAGTTTGCATGAAGAAGAAGAAGTTTATCTTGGTTTATTTGGGTTTCAACCGTGGAGGCTTCCCCCTATAAGTAAGGGAGAACAGCCAGGGCTTGAAGCAAGGAGTGAGAGTGCAAGGCACAGAGTTCTCATAGCTACCTAAGCTAACAGAAGTTCTTCTCCTTCAATGTTCTTCATTTTGTAATTTTATGTTTAATTTTGTCTGTCTTGAGTCTCATGGAAAAAGGCAAACAGTGAGGTTTGTAAGAAAAAGCCATAGAGCGGAAAAAGGCAGAGAGTGCAAAATTAAAAGAAAAAGCCATAGATGTCCTTAGAGGTCCTTTGTACATCTGTGTTGTGTTTTATAATTCTGTGAGAATCCCCTTGCAAGTTGGGTTAGCACTTTGCAGATGAAAGCTTGGCAGTAACCAAGTCAAGTTCAGGATTGGGGTTTAGATTCTGGACTTGTCCCGGATAGGAAGGGTAGTTTCTAGGGAGAATTGGTGTTTGTAATCAAGGATGATTATAGTGAAATTCCATCTTTGTTTTGATGGAGACTGGATGTAGGCTGCATTGCACTCAGTATCTGAACCAGGATATATCTTGGTGTAATTCTCTCTCTCTCTCTCTTCTACTCCATTTCTGTTTCTGCTGTCCAGGAGATAAAATGGAAAAATATCGCGTGCCGGGTGACGAGATAAAAGGAAAAAGTCTCATGGCTGGGTACGAGACAAAAATAAAAAAGTCTCCTGAAGTTGTTTCAAAGACCAGCAAGTGTTATGAAGTGAAAAAGGGGCTAAGATTCAAACCCCCCTTCTCTTAGCCACTAAAAACCATCAATTGGTATCAAAGCTTGGTTTCAAAGAGATCAAGCTTTGCATCTTGTGTAACGACCCAATTTTCAGTATGTCTAGATCATACCAGAAACTGAGTGCTACCAACTTGTCTTCCTAATTATTATCTATTATTTATCATATGAGCCTGATTCGTTGTTAAAAGCGTAGTTATTTTACGAGGTACTTTTTTTTTTAAAAAACGTTTGGATTAAAAACAGAATCATTTATAATCAATCCACAAATAGTAACAGATAAAACATTTATAAATAACCATACATAAATATATCACAAACAGTTGATATCATTCCATTATCCAGCGTTTATTAGAGTATAGCCTTTTAGTTAGAACACCCCTAGATATAGCTAAATAATATCTATATACATATATATACATACAACATCCCATGTCCTGACCTGTTCAAGAAGTCCCTAAGCTGGCGCCCAGTCTAGCCTAGACTCTATACTCACCTAGTCCCTCTAAAATACTAAAGCGAGGGAAACTACGTTCTAAGTCTTCAAAACTCAAGTCAAGTAGAACGTCATCGAAAGGTAGAACATCATCTGTTACTCCTCTGCACAATCAGACATTGCCATATGACGTCTCTCTGGTACCTCATCAGGTTGCCACACAACAGGAGTCTCGTACATAGGATTTAGGTTAAAGTTCACGTACAAACGGGGTGCAGACATTGGCTGGTCTCACTGTATATACATATAAACAGAGAACGAGATTCATCCTAGACTCAGAAGACTATCTAGAGCGGAATCCTCCTTGCAGAACCATCATCAATGAACTACGGTAACGTACTCTTACTTCCATCTGAAGGGGGAAGGGAGAGAGAAGGGGTAAGAACTGGGGAGTTCTTAGTAGGGCCGGGGTTATTAGTTAAGTTCATTAATTCCGTGTTTTTTTAGCAGACAAATAGCAAAATACTGAGAAGTAGTGAACAGAAGATACAGATAAATAGAGAAAATAGAGAAAACAGAAAGCAGAACGTAAACAAAAGAATACAAGAAAATAAAACACAGATACAAAGAATAGAATACAAACAAACAAAGCATACATTCATTCAACAATCATAACAGAGGAAATGCGCAACCAAATATGATGCATGTCTAGCCCTAGTGCAGGTAATGAGCTCATTTGTCGGTTACATACCCGCTCTCGACGTTACCCAGCAACCTCTGTCTGGATAAGGCTTTCCTGTTGGCAATATCCACTGCAAGCAACCTTTGTCTTGCAGGGCGACACTTATTAGCCGATATACGCCCAACACACTCACTGTAAGCAACCTCTATCTTACAGGAGCAACAACACACTCACTATAAGCAACCTCTGTCTTACAGGAGCACACTAATCTCGATACCTCTGTAAGCAACCTCTGTCTTACAGCAAAGCATTATAGCAAGGTATCCCAGGAAAGCGTTCTTAGTGGTCGTACCACCATCTATCTGATTGCCTCTCTGTAGCAGATTCTTATATAATCATTCTTATTATCATCATTCATTATCATTCTCATTATTCATCATCACTTTCACATTTTTATGCAGTACCTCTTTCTTTCACTATTCAATCATACTATACAAACTTTACAGCTTTTACTTTTACAACATCTTAACTCAAACCATTTCTCTTTATCAGATTACTCTTTTCTCTTTGTCTTTCTACTCTGATCTGATTACTCTTTTCTCTTGATCATTTTACTCTACTCTGGTTACTCTGTTCTCGGTATCTCTTTACTCTGCTTTGATTTCTCTGCTTAACGTATGTATTTAAAGCTTATGTAAAATTCGGTATGAATAGTTAGTTTGTTCCAAGTATAGGTTCATTAAGTCTATACTGAAATAGTTTAACTTTTCATATTATATCTAACCCTAGTCGCAACTCAAGGACTAACTATGTTGCCCTAGTTCGTTCACTAATCTCTGTCTGTTTTTCTATCATTTGAACTTTACAGACTTTTCCTTGATTTTTATCTTTTCTTTAACTTCTTTATCTTTCCTTTATCTTTGCCTCACTAATATGTTCTTACCACTCCCTAAGTATTTTATGAAGGTAATTATGAGATTCTGCGCTTAAAGTTGTCTTTCTAAGGCTTTTACAGAAAATTGCCTTTTCCGCATTATTTTATTATTTTTATTAAAATATTATTTTTAATTAAATATTATTATTTAATATTTTATTATTATTTATTACTTTATCATTAAATTTTCGAAAATTACCTTGCCTTTACCTTTTCACTTTCAAAATTAACTTTTTACCCTGGTAACTTTTAATATTTCTACTTTAACTACCCTAACTTTCAGAAATTACTAAATAACCCCTTAAACACCAAAATTTTTACTTCCTTGCCCTTTTATGGATCAAAAATGTGTTCTTCATTATTCTTCACCACACTCAAAGTGTTCTTCGTGTTCTTCGTAAATTCTTCAGATTCTTTCTCTATTTTTACCCGTTTTTCGATCTTTTCAGCAACTGATTTTTACCAAAATTCAAAATAAATTCCCAGCCACTAAAACCCCATCTTTTCTACATGTTTTAAACACAAATTGAACCCCAATTTAAGGATTAGGGTTTGTTTTTCCAGCTTCACTCAAGAACATGTTTCATAGCTTGAATATCATCAAATTTCATCAAAATTTCACCAAAATTTCAACAAGAATCACTCATATAAATCATCAATTTCAAGCACAGCCAAACCATATCATAATTACACAACTCAAACACAATCAATCAAGATTAAATTCGTCAAACCCTACCTGGTTTTGCTGTTCCTAATTCGGTTAGACTTTCAGGTGGTCTTTAAGCACTTTTTCCTCCTAAATCACATCAAGAACAACTTTAAATCCAAAAACCCTCAACTAACCAAATCTCACTCAGCATGTTAGGAAGTAATTTCTAACCTTATACTTGCTGTAAATTCACGTTTCTTGGCCCTCAAGTCAAGTTAAGCATGATTCCTAAGGAAAAACATCAAGAAAACACATGTTTTGCATGGTTTTCCTTGAAAACTGAATTGAAGAGGGAGGGAGACAGCCATCTCACCTTATTTCCAGCCTTGTTAAGTCATATGATCATGTAGAGAAAGAAGAAAGGATCATTTTGATGAAATTGGAGTTTTGATTTGAGTTTTAGTTCAGAAGAAATCAAGCTTTGAAGATTAAGTGTTCATGAAAGTTTCTCTCTTTTCTCTCTTGTTATTTTCGGCCAAAGGGAGTAAATGAGACAGCCTTAGAGGTCTTGGGGGTGTAAGGTGAGTTGTGATTGGTTGGCTTGGAGGTGGGTTAAAATAATATTAAAATATCTCAAGTGTATAACTACTAAAACTAGGTGTATCAGAACACTTGTAAAAATATCTCTAGAAATTATTTTCTGAGCTACTAACATAAATGAAACTAGTAACATATTTAATATGAGAATAGAACATGTATTATGAGGCCTTAGCATTGCTAAAGTCATCAGAGAGTGCTGGTGCTAAGCTGCACCAGTAAACCGTAAACCTGGTTAAACCGATTTTCTGTTTTTAACTAAAACAGACCAAGTAACCTTATAATATCATTCAAGAAGCTTCTAATACTAATATAATGATAATATAATCCTATTATCTCTCTTATCTCATGAATCAAGTCCGGTTCATCAAACAGAGACTATTTACGAAAAATAGAACCAAAACTCCTAACCGATACGATTCAAAAACTAGGTTCTACATGACTACGTTATTGAGCTTGCCTCAAAAAGGTTTCTACCTTAAAGATAACATAATGAAAATGAGGATTGAAATTCTTGATAATATAGAAGAGGTTCTTCCCCTACTAATCTTTCGGAGAAATCCGTACTTTCAGAAAAGATTTTAGGTACTCAAAAATCGGGGTTGTTACATCTTGGAGAAAAGATCCAGATGACAGAAAGCAGTGGCTTAACTCTGGTGTCCTACAATCTAACAGAGGGACAGTCAAGCAACAGACCTCCTCTTTTCAATGGAAAAAACTACACCTATTGGAAGGAAAGAATGAAGATCTTTGTGCAAGCAGTAGATTATAGATTATGGAAGATCATCCTGGAGGGTCCTCAATATCCAACCACCACAAGTGCAGCAGGAGCAGTTTCCCCTAAACCAGAAGCCAGTTGGACTGAAGAAGACAGAAAGAAGGTGGAGCTCAATTCCAAGGCTATCAACTTGCTCAACTGTGCAATCAGCTTCGAGGAGTACCGACGGGTATCACGATGCACAACGGCAAAGGAAATATGGGATAAACTTCAAGTCACTCATGAAGGAACCACCTTAGTAAAGAAGACAAGGATAGACATGCTAAACAGAGAATACGAAATGTTCTCAATGAAGGAAGGAGAATCCATAGACGAAATGTTTGAAAGATTCAACATCATCATTGTTGGCTTGGATGCTATTGGGATTAAGTATCCAGATTCTGTGCTTGTGAGGAGAGTCCTAAGATGTCTTACTAAAGAGTGGGAAACAAAAGCTTTAATTATTTCTGAGAGTAGTGGTCTAGATTCCATGACATATGATGGCTTGAGAGGAAACCTACTTGCTTTTGAAAACACTTATTTAAAAAAGGATTTAAAAAAGAAAGGAATTGTTTTTTCATCTGTTACTAACCCCCTGGATGATGAATCCAGTGATAATTCCTCTGAAAATGAATTTGTGCTGTTTGCCAAAAAATTCAAGAAAATGGTGAAGTTCAAGGAGAGAAGCAAGGGAAGCAGCTCTAGGAAACAAAGAAAAGATCTCAGCAAGGTGATATGTTACAACTGCAAAGAAACTGGGCATTTCAAGTTAGATTGCTCTAAGTTGAAGAAAGAAGAGAAACCAAAGAAGGGAAAGAAGAAAGGTCTGATTGCTTCTTGGGAGGACTTAGAAAATGATTCTAAAGATGATGAAGAATCCGAAACCAAGTCTCAACAATGTCTTATGGCAGACCACGTTGAACAGGTAGTTATCCGCAACCCTGACACTGAATCTCTTCATCTTATGATAGATCACCTTTCTGAAAAAATTAGATACTTCTTACTGGATAATCAAGATCTTGAACAACAAATCACCATTCTTAAAGCAGAAAATGGTTTTCTCAAAGAAAAACTAAGGGAGGCCGAAACTGCTGTTGATCTTGTTGAAGAAAATAAGCAGTTGAAAGCCCAACTTAGGAGCTGTGAAAGTGATCATTCTTTTGTTGCATATGTAAATTGTTTTAAAGAAAATGAAGAGTTGCTTAAAGAGGTCAAAAGGCTTAAAGAAGACTTAGCCAAGTTCACTCAAAGTTCTGAAAATCTAAATCAAATTTTGGCTAGTCAAAAACCTCTTTATGATAAAATCGGCTTGGGTTTCTTTAAATCTGTTGAGAAACCTTATTTTGAAAATATTGCCTCATTTTCTAATGATACAAGGTTTCAAAACCCAACACGCTTTAACAAAGCAGCAACTCCAAGGTTTTGTAGACTATGTAACCGAAATGGACACTTTCCCATTCAATATTTTTTTGGTGAGAGGATGATTGGTGATAAAGTTTACAAAGTTGTTTTTGATTATAATGGATTAGGACATAAGAGATGGTTTAACGTGAAAAGATCCAAGAAGATTTGGATACCTAAGGTCACTTGAGCTTGTTTTGTAGGTGTGCCTAGCATCCAAACGGAAGGATAACATGTGGTACATGGACAGCGGGTGTTCTAGGCACATGACCGGAAAGACAACCTTCTTCATAAAGCTTGATGAGTATGATGGAGGATTTGTCACTTTCTGTGATGATGGTAAAGGAAAGATAGTGGCCGTTGAAAAAGTTGGTAAAAGCTTTTCATCTTGTATAAATGATATTCTTCTTGTAAATGGTTTGAAACATAATTTACTTAGTGTAAGCCAATTGTGTGATCAAGGATATGAAGTTATTTTTAGAAAGTTTGTGTGTTTAGTTGTTTGTGAAAAAACTGGGGATATTTTATTTGAGGCTAAAAGGTGCAATAATGTGTATGGATTGACTCTTGAGGACTTGAAAGAACAAAATGTAACATGTTTTACTTCTTTTGAATCTGAAAAATGGCTATGGCATAGAAAATTGGGTCATGCTAGCATGTACCAAATTTCTAAGCTAGTCAAGAAAAATTTGGTTAGAGGAATTCCAAATATCAAATTTGATAAGGATCTTACTTGTGATGCTTGCCAATTGGGCAAACAAGTAAAATCCTCTTTTAAACCAAAGGATGGAATTTCAACCAAAAGGCCATTAGAGATGTTATACATTGATCTTTTTGGTCCAACAAGAACTCAAAGTTTAGGAGGTAAATACTATGGTCTAGTGGTGGTAGATGATTACTCTAGGTTTGGTTGGGTACTTTTTCTTACTCATAAAAATGATGCTTTCCAAGCCTTCTCAACCCTTTGCAAAAAAAAAAAATTCAGAATGAAAAAGATTTAAAAATTGCCCATTTAAGAAGTGATCACGGAAGAGAATTTGAAAACCAGGACTTTGAAAAATTCTGTAATGACTTTGGAATTGCTCATAACTTTTTATGCCCTAGAACCCCTCAATAAAATGGGGTGGTTGAGAGAAGAAATAGAAGCCTTCAAGAGATGACTAGGGCCATGCTTTGTGAGAATGAGATTCCAAAATTTCTATGGGCTGAAGCCGTAAATACAGCTTGTTACATTTTGAATAGGACCATTATTAGAAAAGGGTTGAAGAAAACTCCTTATGAGCTATGGAAAGGAACCCCTCCAAATTTTAAGTATTTCCATATTTTTGGATGCAAATGCTTTGTACTTAACAATAAAGAAAACCTTGGCAAATTTGATCCAAAATCCTATGAAGGGATGTTTGTTGGATATTCCACCACTAGCAAGGCCTATAGGATTTATCTCAAAGAACATAGGACCATAGAGGAATCCATACATGTCTCTTTTTGTGATTCTAATTCAATTCCCAGTGCTGTGATAGAAGATGATACAGATTGTGAAGATGTTGTCAACAAGGAAACCAGTGAAGAGAATCCCAAGTCTGCTCAAGTTGAAGAATCTGTCAGTCCAGTTTTGTCTCATCAGAATGGAGGAGACATTTCCATTTTGTCTCCAGAACCAGCAAGAGAAACTGGAATAGAACAACCCACAGAAACTCATCAAAGCTCAACACCACTTCGAAAGCCAAGAGAATGGAAGTCCATGAGGGGTTATCCTCATGTCTTTATCATTGGTAATCCCTCTCAAGGTGTAACAACAAGATCCTCAACCAAAAAGCAATCCGATCCTAGCAATTTTGCCCTCTTGTCACAATTGGAGCCCAACAATGTAAAACAAGCTCTTGAAGATTCATCATGGGTCAACGTAATGCAAGAAGAGCTTGCTCAATTTGACAAAAATGAAGTTTGGACACTAGTACCTCATCTAGATGGTAAGAAAGTTACGGGTACTAAGTGGGTTTTCAAAAATAAATTAGGTGAGGATGGAAAAGTTGTTCGTAAGAAGGCTAGATTAGTGGCCCAAGGTTACGATCAAGAAGAGGGTATAGATTTTGATGAGTCTTTTGCTCCAGTAGCTAGAATGGAAGCAATTAGGTTGTTTCTTACCTATGTTGCCCATAAGGATTTTAAAATATTTCAAATGGATGTGAAATGTACTTTTCTTATTGGCTTTATTGATAGAGAAGTGTTTGTGGCACAACCCCCCGGTTTTGAAGATAAAGTATTTCCAAACCATGTTTTCAAACTCTCAAAGGCTCTTTATGGCCTTAGACAAGCTCCAAGAGCTTGGTATGAAAGGCTTAGTGCCTTCTTGTTGGAAAATCAATTTCAAAGGGGTACCACCGACACTACTTTATTTATTAAAGCATCTAATGATGATATTCTCCTAGTTCAAGTTTATGTGGATGACATTGTGTTTGGATCGGCCAATGAGTCCTTGTGTGAAGAGTTTGGAAAACTCATGACTAGTGAGTTTGAGATGAGTTTAATGGGAGAGCTAACCTTCTTTCTTGGCCTCCAAATTAAACAAATTCCTAGTGGCACTTTCATTCACCAAGGAAAGTATGCAAAAGAACTTATTAAAAAAATTGGCTTAGAAAGTTCCAAACCAATGGGAACACCAATGCATCCAAACACTAAACTTGAAAAGGATGATGATGGCAAAGATGTGGATGAAACAAGGTATAGAGGAATGATAGATTCACTCATGTATCTTACCTCCTCTAGACCGGATATTGTTCAAAGTGTGGGTGTATGTTCAAGATTTCAATCTCACCAAAAGAGTCCCATCTTTCAGCCGTTAAGCACATCATTAGATACATTAAGGGAACTAGTGATTATGGCTTGTGGTATCCAAAATCTGATGATTTTTGTGCAGTAGGGTTTTGTGATGCAGATTATGCGGGAGATAGGGTGGATAGAAGGAGCACATCCGACATGTGTTGCTTCCTTGGAAGCTCATTCAACATGTGGTCAACCAAAAAGTAAGCCACAGTGGCTCTATCCACAGCTGAAGCTGAATATATTTCTTCATCTGCATGTTGCTCACAACTAATTTGGTTAAAAATGCAGTTGGTAGACTACAAATTAAAGATCAATAGTATACCCTTATTTTGTGATAATATGAGTGTTATAAACATTTCTAAAAATTCTGTTCTGCACTCAAGAACTAAGCACATTGAAATCAAATATCACTTTATTAGAGAACATGTGTAAAAGGGTACTATTGATATTCAATTTATAAAATCTGAAGACCAACTTGCGGACATTTTTACAAAATCCCTCTATGAAGACAGATTCTGCACTTTGAGAAAAAGTTTGGGAATGATAGATTTAAGCTCTATTGATAACTTGTGAAATTTTTGATTCTGCTCAGTTTTGTCTCGTAAGAAAGCAGGAGATAAAAATCAGGATGTGTTGAAAGGGCTATGATACAGGGGAAGACTGTGCAGACATCAATGAACATGGGCCCCACCAAATTTCCTTAACCCCACTCTGACCGTTTTGTTAGTTCCTCCTTGTGTAAATCACAATTCCTTTTTGTTGTCTCATCAAATCTTGTTGGAAGAGGTTATTATCAAATCAAATCTTTTCCCTCTTCTCATCCCTTGATTTTAGGAAACAACTTTTCAGTTTTAATTTCAAATAAAAGGAAACCTCTCTTGGTTAATAACCGCTTATTAATGGTCATTAACTCCCTCTAATTCTTTCTCCACTCAACATTTAATGCGTCCCTAACCTCCCACATCTCTCCACTCAATTCGGTTCTCTCTTCATCTTCCCTCTTCCACTTCTCCATTTTCATTATTATGAAAAAGAAAACTGCTCCAAGGAAGAGTGAACGAATCCTCCTCTCCCAAAAACCTTCCACTCCTCAAACCCACACTCATATACACATTCATTCTACTTCTTCATCTTCTCCCTCACCACCATCCAAACATATGGACACCATGAGGAGAAAAGTGATAGCAACAAAGATTTTTTCAAGGAAAAAGAAGGAGAAGGTACCCGTGGCTGAAGAAGAAGAATCTCACACCTCACCTCCTCCGTCACCGCCGCCATCACCACCGAAGAAGACAACCCCTGGACGCAGTTCACAGAAGACCAAGAGCTTTGTGTTACACAACACGAGGGAGCCAGCAAACTTGGAATCATTGGAATTCAAAACTAAGTTCAACAAACCTCATTCATACTATGACCCGGCCAGATTCAATTCATGTGCCTCCTATGAATTCCACAAGGAAGTATTGGAGAAAAGCCACCTCTGTGCCACCTACCTAGTGAATCTAGACTCACTCACAGCAAAAGAAATCAATGTCTCTCCTCTGTTTGAGAATCTAAAATGGACTTCTCTGCTCTATATTCAGAAACATGTTTACCCTGGATAGGTATGAGAATTTTATGCTAATATGAGACTGATCGATGCTACCATCCACTCTTACGTAAAGAAGGTATACATGACTCTGAACTCTGAAACCATCAGCGCTGTCCTAGGCTACACAGATGAGTGACTAAGAGAGTACATGACTGAAAAATGGGACTCTCAGGTTGGGGTCACATACAAGCAAGCCCTTCAACAAATCTGTGAGAACTTGTCTGGCTTGGATGGCACCATTCCTACTCACAAGGCCCTCGGACCAACAAACTCTCTTCTGCACCGAATCATCACTCATATTCTAACCCCTCAAAGTGGTTCACATAACATAGTAATTGTTTCTGACTCTCTTGTACTTTTTGCTCTCGTTACTTCTACTACTATCTCATTTGGATACCTTATGATAAGACACATGTGGGAATCTATTAAGAGTACCAAAAAGGCAAATCTGCCTTATGGCATGTTTCTCACCAGTATTTTTGAATATTTTAAAGTTGATTTAACCAATGAAGCTGTAGAGAACAAGGTCTCAATGATTAAAGGAGGAGGAGCTATGAAGGGAACCAAAGGGAAGAAGTCAGTACCCTCGGACAGTGAGTTTAAGAGTCGGCCTGAGTCTTCCAAGACAACAGAATCGATCAAAGAACTCCTCACTGAATTCTCCAACATGTCGGAGCTAATGGTACAATCCTATAAGGCAGTTCGCAAGCAAGCCTTTGAAAATGAGAGGGCTTGGATAAAGTGCAAAGATAAGGTGGGTCTAATGTTGCAGAGTTTTGAGGAGGAGATGGATGCTGCCAGTGATGATGAGGCAGATGGCTCTGAGTACAATTTATCTGATGATTGATCACTGTTTTTTATTTGATATTGGTTTGTCTTGGCTCAATCTAATATTGTAGTACTTTGCTTGGATACTTTAGACCTATGACACTGTGATAAACTCTTGGTATTTTGGTTATCTTTTGGATATTTTGCTTCCAATGTCAATTTTTTGCAGGTGCCCCTTGATGACAAAAGATGGAGACATGGGTGAGAAATTAAAATTAAGAAAACAGGGTATGAAATCCTTTGTGGATTTATGATCATCCTTGTTTCAATTACTTGTTGTGGTGATCAGCTTGATACTTGTGATGCAGTTGTAGATATGCCTGCTGTGTTTTGGATTAGAAATATGCATTTGATTCATCTTAATTTATCTTGTGGATACATCTGATTTACCTTGGTAAATATGTTTTGGATTAGGAATATACATTTGATTTACCATGGTGAAAATGCTTGCTATTTTAGATCAGGAATATTTTATTTTTGGCAGTTCCTTTTAAGTTGTGATATGTAAAGAAATTCTGATAGTTGCTATGTTTTGAGATGATCATGCTTGATTAAAAATATTTTCCTTGCTCTGATTATTTTGCTCTGATATGTTGTTTGGAAAATATTTTCGAACAGAAAAGCAACCTCTTGAAACATCAAAAATATTTTTTTAGGTTGATATGTACTGAATTGCTTTGTAAGAGTTTGAGCAGAAAATCATTTATATGATAACAAAGGAGTTTTGTTTGTCATTCAATTCTGCTCATAAATCAAGCCATTCAACATCCTACATATAATATGTTGAATAACATTGTTGCCTTAAGCTTGATTTCAAAAGTTACAGGTATAAAACTTCCCTTGGTAAAATAGCATATATTAAGGGGGAGTCATGTAACAATTAGAAAGGAAGGAATCCAAGTATTCAAAAGGGAGTACTCTAACTTTTGATTTCTTTCCATTTCAATTTTTAATAATGTTTGTCATCAAGGGGGAGATTGATGAGTTTGGAAAACTCTAAGTTAATATTAGTGATGAATAAACATTATTAATATAATTATTTACAAAATTATTAATTTGATCTCAATTCATACTTGCTTAATTAATAATTTTGTTGGGGCAGATTTTGCTATTGGACCGAACAGAAAAGAAAAAATGTTGCAAGCCCAATTGTATTAAAAATACATTCAGCAGTGATACAAAATTATTTTGATCTTTGTGGCTGAATTGGTGTTATGTTATTTGGGCCAGAATTTGTGATACAAGCCCAATTGAAATCATTGCTCCAAGACCACTAAAGTTGGTCCGAAACCAATATGGAGAGAAAGCAAGTATTTTGCTTCATGCTTCCAACGGATCCCCTTTGTTTATCATGTGATGGAATTCAAATTTTATCAAGGAGAGTTAATATAGACATTGGGAAAAGGAAAGAGAAAAAGGGATTGATTAGATAGCTCTTAATGCTACACGCTACCTAAAGCAAGGAAAGTGGGAAACTTAATTTACTTTATCACATTCATTAATTATTGTTCAAGTTTCTTTTTCTTCATTCTCATCTCTCTTCTCCTACTTCGGTCACTTCACAGAGAAAGCTTGGAAGCTATGGCTAGCTACCGAAAAGAAGAAGTAGCACGCTACAAGACCATCACAATGATAGCAAGAAAAAAGAAAATTAAAGGTATGTTGTGGTTGAGATTTTCATCACTTATGGTAAGATTTGGTGAAGAGATCTTAGCTTCTCCATACCAAAAATGGAAGAAAAAGATTTTGGTCAGTAGAGGAAGATCCTTGGAGGGATAGCTTGTCTCTGATTTTGCTCAACCACCACAGGAGGTAGCTACAGTGGCTACGTGATGGAGGAGGCAGAAGGGGTAGGAATCCGTCTTGGAGAGCAAGGCAAGATGGAGGGCTCAGATTGATGAAGATTGGTGACCAAGGAAGGACTAGAGGTAATTGCATGTTGAATTTTGCATTTGGTTATCTCTTCTCTCTCTGGCCGAACCAGTTTGCATGAAGAAGAAGAAGTTTAGCTTGGTTTATTTGGGTTTCAATCGTGGAGGCTTCCCCCTATAAGTAAGGGAGAACAGTCAGGGCTTGAAGCAAGGAGTGAGAGTGCAAGGCACAGAGTTCTCATAGCTACCTAAGCTAACAGAAGTTCTTCTCCTTCAATGTTCTTCATTTTGTAATTTTCTGTTTAATTTTGTCTGTCTTGAGACTCATGGAAAAAAGGCAAACAATGAGGTTTGTAAGAAAAAGCCATAGAGCGGAAAAAGGCAGAGAGTGAAAAATTAAAAGAAAAAGCCATAGATGTCCTTAGAGGTCCTTTGTACATCTGTGTTGTGTTTCATGATTCTGTGGGAATCCCCTTGCAAGTTGGGTTAGCACTTTGCACATGAAAGCTTGGCAGTAACCAAGTCAAGTTCAGGATTGGGGTTTAGATTCTGGACTTGTCCTGGATAGGAAAGGTAGTTCCTAGGGAGAATTGGTGTTTGTAATCAAGGATGATTATAGTGAAATTTCATCATTGTTGTGATGGAGACTGGATGTAGGCTGCATTGCACTCAGCAGCTGAACCAGGATACATCTTGGTGTAATTTTCTCTCTCTCTCTTCTACTCCATTTCTGTTTCTGCTGCCCAGGAGATAAAACTGAAAAATATCTCGTGCCGGTTGACGAGATAAAAAGAAAAAATCTCGTGGCTGGGTACGAGACAAAAATAAAAAAGTCTCCTGAAGTTGTTTTAAAGACCAGCAAGTGTTATTAAGTGAAAAACGGGCTAAGATTCAACCCCCCTTCTCTTAGCCACTGAAAACCATCAATAAAGAATCAATTTTTTAAAAAGAAAAATAAGTTTTTGGATAAAAAATTAGTTTTCTAAACAAAAATAGATTTTTATGTGCAAAAACTAATTTTTTCATGTAAAAACTGATTTTTTTTTAAATTGATTTTTTATTTAAAATCAAATTGACTTATTAACCTAAACAAAATTTTTTATTAATCAAAATCAGAATTTTTTTGTTAATCTTAACCATATATAATCCTACATATTAATAATAAATTTAAAAATAAAATAATTATATTTATAAATTTTATTTTAATATAAATACTATTATATAATTTTTTATTAAGATTACTGGCCCTTCCAAAAAAATTTTTCAAGTTCCGCCACTGTCGCTATCCATGTACTACAGCAAGGTATAGAATAGCCATAACGAGAGACTAAATTGACTTTTATTCTCACCAATGACATTGCATTGACATACAAGAATGTTGGTAATTTTAGAGAAAAATCACAAAATATTATAAAATTATTTTTTATTACGAAAAGTTAACGTAAATACAAGACCATTATTTAAAATTGCATCTTCAAACCTAACACAATTCTTTAAAAACTAAACCCAAATTGATGAGGAAACTCAATCTCATTATATGCTTACTTTGAAAATTTTTTAGTTGTAGAAAGCATGGAGGGAATGATTGAAAACTATTGCTCAATAAAAAAATCAAGCTCCTCCTAAGAAAACTATATTTACCCACTTTTTATTAGGTTGGTCATTGAGTAGATCCAGTCATCCAACCATTCTTTAGTAAAATAGAGTTTACTATCCATTCGTTAAACTCTTACATCTATTTTATGATACCCCGAATCAATGTATACAACTCGAGGTGATGTTTGATAGATGTGGTGCATTGTAAACAATTGTGGTAAGGAATAATCGTATTGTAACGTTAAACAAAAAAATAATAAGTTTGAGTAAGAACAATAATTAAATTATCAAAAGAATAATAGAATGGTAAAAATAATAAAAAATATATATCATAAAAAATTATAACTTGTAACTTAAAAGGATCAACTTTGATGAAAAATAAAGGATACATTCTTATTCTATGAAATAGTCAAGAATGAATAATAAATTAAAAAATTAAACAAAATAATTTGACTCTTAAATCTAGATTCATGAACCATAAAAAATACTATATATACATTTTAGTAGCACAGAATTAATTATTAATATCAATATCAATTTGATACTAAGATGATATACACATGCATAATAAAAAATATTAATAAAGCTATTAATGTGAATATTATATTTATGATTAATTATGTTTGATTAAAAATTATATTATAATAATTAATAATTAAAATAATTTATAATTAATATAATTAGAATGATTAAAAATATTAATAATTAATAATTAGTATAATTGTATATTAAATATTAATTTTTATATAATTATAAAAAATATCTTAAAATAAATTTATAAGCGAACGGTATAAATATTGATGCCAAAATGTGCTATATTAATATTTTTAATACTAAAATATTATCCATTATAAAATAATATAATAATTTATGAAGGAAATATTGAATTTAATTTAAAATTATTAAAGACTAACCTCTCGTTAGACCAAAATTACATCACATTAGGCCACAAATAATACTCTTTTGGAGAGCACGTAAACACACAATGTGTATTTCTAATAATCGTATTCTAATCAGATTAGCAAAATTTATTCAAATTTTTATTTTATTTTTCAATTAAGTATTAAAATAAATTATTATTTTTATCCACAATTTTAATATATTAATAAATTTATCTATAAAAAGTGAAATAATATAATTTTTTATTCATAAAAGGTAATTTTTTTTAACCTAACTTAATCCCAACTTTAAAATTTTACTCCATTGTTCTCCAATCCTCAATCCACCGCCACCACCACTCAATCCTACCACTATCCATGATCATTCAAAACGGCCTCCCATAATCAGTTGGCAATATGGCAATTTTAGGTATAGCAAACAATTTGCTAAAACGAGTTGATGGAACTCAGATCATGTTTGCATATGATTTCCACGTGCTGCTCATAATCGACAATAGCATGACAACAATTCTTCATTTAAATTCAGCGCTGAAACTCTATATGAATAGTCCAATCACACGCCTAATGTATGTTATTTACTTCTAATTCTTATACCTTTTAAACTATTACTTGCTTAAGTGTCGAAGTCTTTTTGACAGGCACTACTACCATCAATTCGTTGGATTACTTAGGATTAAAAATTCACCATCCACCCTCAATTTAGTACAAGATCCAAGTTAGCTCTCACGTAAAAAAAAGTCTATGTAGCTGCCTTCGTCCTCTACAACACATTTGTATGAACCAATTTGGATTGGTTGAGTGGTCAGCTTACTCGTTCGTTTAAGTAAATGTCGAGAGTTTGAATTCTGCCTTGTATATGCAGCAATCTATTAGCCAGCGATAGACCCTTAAATGGAGTTTCAGATCCACGACGAATTAATTCTTAATTTATTAGATTGGAGAATAGCATAAGCAACAAAAACAAACACCACATTTGTATGTTAGTGTTAAATGTTAAAAATATGTACATATGGTAATTAATAATTAATCTTAGAACAATAAAGATAAATGGATATATAAGATTTTGACTCTATAATTTATGAGTACTATTTAGTTCGACCAAAAAACTAAATAATGTTTCTTTCGTTCAAACTTAATTATATATAAATTATAATTAAGAATAATGCAAGTCATTTCCCAACTAAAAGAACATGGTTCTTAATTAACTAAAAAGAGCTACTAATTATTAGGTTAGTCTTCCCACCATCCTCATGATTCAATGCATAATGTAATAATGAAATTGAAGGGTGACGGCAGAAATTTGTTTAGGAAACTGTTTGGTACAGTTTCTCAATGGCGGGCCACCGCCCCTATTAGGACTTTGTCTAGGATATTGCCTATAATAATAATAATAATAATAATCTTACACTAGGTCCACTTCAATCCATCCTACATACCTCTCAACAACAGAAGTTCTTTTATATATATATATATATATATATATATATATATATATATATATATATATATATATATATATATATATATATATATATATATATATATATATATATATATATTTTTTGTTTCAACAGTCACTTTGGTACTTTCTTTTTTTTATGCATAGATATATATATTTATCATATAAAAAGTTCACATGATTTTAATTAAGTATTAACTATGTAATGTGTACACTAAATGTAACACCCTAACTATCAAAGTTTACGTTTCTGGCTGCGCGACTCTGATAGCTCAGACATTACGACCACTCTTACACTATTTAATACTAAAATATGAGCCTGTTTAAAACTTTAAACCGCAACACCGCTCCAAAGTACCTTTATTATGTAATGTACGTCCATACATACAATACAACTTACAAAAACTAACTCTCAAAGAGTACATACAAATATATATATATATATATATATATATATATATATATATATATATATATATATATATATATATTAAATAACTTTACAAGCATTAACCAATACAATTCTTATCCCTCTTACAGAATGTATAAAGATAAAGGCGAGGGAACAGTAAACAATAACTAAAGCAATACAAACATCACGACAACAACTAGATAAGCTCTTCGTGACTTCTGCGTCCATATCCTGAAAGGGGATATTGTAGGGGATGAGAACATCATCTTCGAAAGGGTTCTCACCGTAGGGTTGCAGAATTACTATAATAGGATACGAGAGATAAAATCGTTACAGTGATTGATAACCGCCTTATGTATCTTTTCAAAAGCAACGGTTTATTATAAAAGAGAAGTCTGAAATCTTTTCTGAAAGAGGAACGGTTTAATTCTTAAAAACTTAAAAGCCTTTCAAAATATTTATCTAAGCTGAACCAAATAGCCTTTCATACTTTTCCAAACCCGAAACACAAAACCGAAACCAACCATCGGTCCATCTCATTTCAACCACGGCCCTATGCCCAAACAACCCAACCAACAACCAATCACCACAGTCCAACAGAGTCCCAGTCGCAAACACAAATAGGAAGGTTCAAGCACAAACAAACAGTTATTGCAAGTAGAACAATTAGCAGTTAATCACAAGTAGTGTCAAAGGTAAACTAAGTACAATATGCACACCCAAACAATGTCACATAGATGCATATTATGCATGCCTGTCCTAGTGGCTGATGATATCATCTGTCAGTTATAAAGCCAGCCTGACAAGTCCTGGTAGCTAACCATTGGACTGTCCCTCTGTCGTGCATCCCCAACTCGAGTTATTTCTCGATCATCATCATGATCATAATCATAATCCATATCCAACACCCTCACTGGTGTATATTCACGGGGGCGAGCTTATCCGGGACTTTCACAGTGTCCGGCCACACTTACGACATAGGGTCAGCAGAGTATCGAGTCTCAACCTAGAGCACGTGGTGGCTAGCCACTGCTTCCACCCAGGGAAACTCGTATCTCAGATAAGTGGAAGTGCAAAAATCACAATATCAATATCTCAGCATATATGAATTTATTCTCAGCCATAAATCAACATTCATTTCAGCCATCCGGGTTAAATTCATGACTCATAGTCAACCATCCAGCTCATAGTTCAATCTAGAACCAGCCAAAATTCATAATCATACACAGCCATTTCGGCTCATAACAAAACAGCACTTCCACAATCCAACATCAACAATTTCATAAAATCAACTTTGAAGCCATAAATCACTTTTTCTCAATTCATTTCACTTTGAAATCAAATTTCAACTCTTTTTAGCCTTGGCTTTAAAGATCTCATTTCTCAAATCATCTCAGGCTCATAAGCCACTTTTAGTTAAAGTAAGTTCCCTTTTTAAAACAAAGCCACCCTCGGCATTCTCTTTCCAAAACTTCCAAAACCATGGCAAGTTAAGGATTTATTTAGAAATATTCAAAATCATCCATCCAACAACGGGATTTTATAACAAAAGTTTCTCGGCAGAGTCTCAAGTCTTTAGGAAAGAACAACCTATCTCAATTCCTTAAAAACTCATTGAAACTCTTAAAATAATGGATTCTCAGTTCAAGTAAGTAAAAATTGAATTTATTATGAAACCGAGTCATACAAAATGACGAGTTCCAACCCAATCCAAAAATCCATTCACTTGAAACGGAACCAGTCCATTTAAATCAAACCACTTTTATATTTCTTCTTGAAACCAATTCTCTAACCTCTTCCAAAAGGTCTCAAATGTAATTATTCAATCAAAAGTCTCATTTCCTTTAAAATCACAAAGAACTCCTCTGAACGAAGCCTTTAAGTATAACCAAAAGCAAGAGCCCCTTTTTATATTAAAACCAATATTAGGACATAATATTTTTCTTCGGGGATTCAAATGGTAAAATAATTCATTTCCAAATAAATCGAACTCGAGGCATATAGTTTACTTAAATAGATTAAGCTCGAAAGCATAAATATATTCTTAGTAAATTAATTAATACAATTTCTCAAATATTTTTCTTTTCTAAATAACTTGTCAAACGAAGTCTAGGATTTTATAGAAATTTCGGCAGCACCTCCCCGAAAACTTGGACTTTGCCACCCGGTTCGGGTCCCAACTAAACCGTTCCACAATCTTTTTCAACAGCCCAAAATTCAAAATCAGTTCAAAGGCAAGCTAAATCCAACAGTCACCTCATTTTCATATTTCAAGGAAACCATTTCAAAAATCAAATCATTATTAGCCGATTAAACTCATTTCTAAAGCTTTAAAGAAATGGTTCAGCAACAATCATTTATCAAAACCAGATCCTTTAAAGTAAACCAGGCTGAATCCAAGAGTATCTTCTATTTTTCACATTATCAAGAAAATTAACTCAACTCAAATCAATTCCCAATGGATTAAACTCGATCTCAAAGCTTTAAAAGAATCAACCTCAAAAACATTTCGTTCCATAAAGCCGCATAACAATCCAGTCAAACAAACATTCATAGTCATTCAAGTCAACCAAACAATATATAAAACTGAAACAATCACCAAATATACCATGTCTCATATCGGTATCCATATGTAATAATTCCAATACATAAAACATAGTTTTCGGAAAAAGCCCCTACCTCGACACATTGAAACCACAACCCAAACTCGTTAACTGACTCCTTTTCGCTCATCCCGAAATCACCGGCAATCAAAACCTCAGCTCTGCTTGCTCTCTCAAAAGCAGAAACAGCTACAAGTGGCAGAAGCAAATCGGATTTTAACCCCTAAAACCATTAACATCGTAAATACTTTATTACACAGAACATAACACCAACACAAGGCTTTCGAAAATCAAAATACTCACTGAATTAACAAAATGAAGCAGCCGCAGCTCCATATCAACCCGACAGCGGCTCTGTCAGTGGCTAGAAGCTCCAATGATGAGTCAATCTCGCCTAGTCAACCCCAACCATCGAGGAGTAAGTCAAGCAAGCATAATTAACCTTAATATATAAGTCCTAATTAACTTACCAAACTAGTTGATAAAAAGCTAGTGTCAATGGAAACAAGAGTCAACTAACTACCTAAGAATTACCACTAAATGTCGGACATTATGACTCTAGTATCCTAGGAACTCAAACCACAAGCTAAGGTGTGAAAATCTACTCAAATTCTAAGGTTGGCATTTTCACAAACACCTTGTGTGCATGAAAATAAAACATGGAAAATTGCAAAGTAAAATAGAAAACTATGACCAACTATCAACAAAACCAAACATAAACAAGCAATCAAACATAAAGGAAGCATGAAACATAAAATTCACCAATCAAAACTTCAAGAACTCAAAATTGCAATTATAAACAAAGTGCTTGAACCAAAGGAAATAAAAATAAAGACAATGTAATTAAAGAGGAATTGAAGAGTACTTACGATTAAAGATGATCAAAACCCAAAATTAAGCTTGCTATAAAATGCTACATGGAAATGAAAATGAAAACCCTAAGAAAGCAATCTACTCTACACTACTCCTACTCCTAATTACTCTTTAAAACTATCTAAGTGAGCCCCCTCTAACTAATGTGTTGAATCCCCTTATATAGCACTCCAAATTCAGCTCCAAGCCTTCAAAATTTAGGCCAAAAGCCCTCAGAAAATGCATAGCACACGTTTCATTAACAAAATCACGTGCAGGGACCTGTGCGGATGCACAGATGTATGCGTCTGCACACGTGGCTAAAAATTGTCCTGTGCGTACGCACACATCGCTGTGTGTGCTTTTCTTGTTTTTTTCATGTTTTCTCCCTTGTACATGCTTCCTTCCACTTTTGGTCATCCATTCTTGCCTCTAAGGCCTGAAATCACTCACAAACCATATTACGGTATCGAATGACATAAAAGTGGAATTAAATTGCTCATTTCAAGCACAAAGTTGCATGTTTTCACATTTAGGATCAAATTGGGGACAAAACACAAAAGTATTCTATTTTGGTGCTTAAGTGTGAGTTCATGTGCTAGAATTCATCCAATTTGAGTCAAAATATATCATCAAATATGGACTCATCAATTCTCCTACACTTAAACAATAGCATGTCCTCATGCTAAACCAACAAGAAAAATAATCAAGAGGGGTAATCAACTTATTAAATACAGCTATTTATATGCATGCAAGTATGTATATACTATCCATACCTATATATATATCTATAGTATCTATATGTAATTGGTGAAAACAAACAACCACATTCCCAAGCAAGTATAGACAAATAGGGCAAAGCAAGGAATTAATCTAATGCAACCAAAATCTAAAGAATTGATTCAACTCATCAAAATGAAGCAACTTGCAAGAATACATGATAAGAAGCATGGAAACATAGAGTTAAGTAATTGAACCCTCACTAGGTGTGTATACACTCTGATCACTCGGTGTTTAGGGTTTCAATCACTCAAGTCTCTTCTAATCATGCTTTCAAGGAATTGATTTTCATCTAACAATCAACAACAAGTGATGCATGAATGAAATTATCATGAGGACTTCATATGGTTGTAATGGGGTTAGGGTCAAGGCGGGATAGATATGGCTAAGTGGACTAAAATGATTGAATCCTTGATTAGTTTAAGTATCCAACTCAACATATATAATCCAAATAAACACAAAATGCAATCCTAACCTTCCGCCATTTCTTTTTCACAAACACTCATGTATGCCTTTTTCAATCATAGCACTTGTGCATTCCTTGTTCATTTGTTTTTTCACTTAGGGGTAACTTTCATCCCCTTTTTTTTTGGATTTTTTTTAAAGTGAAATGCATAATATTTTAGTAGTTCATACATGATTGTTCTCATTTTCCAAAATTTTCAATGAAATACCCAAATTAAACATTTTCATTCACTACCAATGTTTCCCAAAATTTCCCCACACTTAAATGAAACACACTTCTTCAACTTAAGCTAATCAAGGATGCAATCAAAGGTCAATCATGATTTTTCGCTTAAGGTTGTGATGTGCTAGTATCAAGAACAATGGGATAAACAAAGCTCAAAGGGGTTAACAATGGTAGATGCCAAGGGTAGGCTATATGGGTAAAGTAAGCTTTTATCAAAGATGGCATCAATCATGCTCAATGCAATTCAAAACATCAGTCATTGGAAATAAAGAATCAAGCAAACCAAGATTACAATCATAGAAGAGATATAACACACAATGAACAAAATTAGTGGTTAAAATGTGTAACCACTCAATATAGCCCAAAAACTCACAAGGTATTTATTCTATCACCCTTCTATGTTCCATAAAAATCATTCAAGCAAGTGTAAAAATAATTTTCCAAATCAATTCAATAGAATGCCCTTGTAACAAAATTCTTGGAAATCTTCGTTGTTTTTCACCAAAATTATTTCCTACATGTATGTATGTATGTTGTGATGGATGCAATTTTCAAAATTTTCTAGTTCTCTTCCTAATTTTTAACAAGCAAAAAGTAACATGAATAATTAGGATCAAAATAAACTAGGCACTATGCTATTCACAATATCCAATCACAACTTCTATCTATATAATATATATACTAAGTGAAATATGCAAAAATGCAACATATATAAAATATATACTAACTAAAAAGGCAAAATGCAATAGTATAAGCTAAGATATATATACTAGAAGAGAATGCAATGCAACAGTTAAAAACACTCCAAATATCTACAAGAAAGTGCAAAGTATTCAGAAAAGAAAGTTTACGCCCCAAAATGACGAATCCTCCCCCACACTTAAGCATTACACGGTCCTCCGTGCATGAACACGATTCGAGGAGAATATTTCTAAGTTCCTCCACCTTCGGTTGGTGGATGCGGGGGCTTGGGTTGTGTGAAAAATGCCAAGTCCAATGCTTGCTTGGCATCTCTATCCTCGGCGTCCTTCTCCTCTCCCGGCTCCTTGCCTTTATGTCTCATCCTCAAAAAGAAAGAATAAAGTATAATCAAGAATCATAGGGTAAGTAGAAGAAAAAGGTAAAGTAAGGAGCAATTAAACATCTAATTGAGGAAATTGCATAGCGGTGTGGAATACACACAATGGCCGGTTAAAGTGGCATCTACACATACAATCAAAAAGTGAGCATAAGCTCCTCAACTAAATGGCCTAAGATGCAAGCAATAGATGAGCATCATTCAAGCATGTGCAAACAACAAGAGTGAATTGAATTAAGAATATTGGATATTGAAATTGTGCAAGTGAAAGCTCAAGAGTGATATAAAATAGCACAATAAACAACAACCAATCCATTAATGAAAAGAAACTACTTATTCATCATGAAACACAAAGAAAAATTCACATGGTATAGATACTTGTTACAAAAAGTGATACACTTGATAGCAATCAAGTAAAGTCACTCAAACAAATGCCAAGCATTAACAAGGAGCAAGTACAGGTCATGTGATGAATGTGATATGAAAAATCATGATGAACAAGTAATTTCAACTCGATTCACTTAAATTCAATAAGTACTTGTTAAAAATTTCACCAAATAAGAGACAAAAAGTCAATTTCTAAATCAATTTGGTGCTAGCAACTCAAGACAATGAACAAGTACATTATTGAAATTCTAATCCTAAAATATCATCATTATCATTCAGAAGTGCACAATTCTTGATTAGAAAGCCAAACAAGGATATAGTGTAACACATATGGTTATGACAACATATGAATTAAACAAAAATTTCATTCAGGCATTATGTCAAATACATGGAGTGCAGTGCACATATTCATCAAATTCAAGCCAAATTTTCTAGCATGAACAACCCATAAGTTAAAGTTGAACACTTGCAATGCAACAAACAAACAAAGGGTTAAGAAAGACTTAAGCTAAATAAATAAACTTAAATAAAGAAAACAAAAATTAAGCAAGAAACTAAATTTAACAAAGAAAATTAAAACAAGAAACTTGAAAAGATGAAGAATAGAAAAGAAAGGGATAGGCAACAGTGGCACTTGTGTTAGCCACTGCGAAGCTCACGGCGACGGAGTTTTGCTGAAAAAGAGAAGAAACAGAGAGGAAAAAAGAAGAAGAAAAGAGAAGAGAGAGAGAGATGGTGGTTCCGGCGGTGGTCGGCCGGACAGCGACGGTGGTGGTCGCCGGAAGGGATGGGTTGCTGGGTTGGGGTAGCAGCAGCAGCAGGGAGAAGAGATATGGGAAGAGTGCTGGCTGAACAGGGCGCTCTTCCTCATTATTGCCCAGACCGCGACCCGTGCGTATGCACACCAGCAAAAGTTGGTAGCGTTCAGGCGCACAAGACCTGCAAGCACTGCTGGCAGAGAGGGTGTCAAGACGCGTGCGTGCGCACAGGGCCGTGCGCACGCACCGAACAATTCTCTCTCTCTTTTTTTGGGATAAAATGACCATGTGTGCACACACACAAGATTGTGTGTGCGCGCACAGAATGAAAATGTTGGGGTGGGGGGTGCGCATGCATAGAAGGTACGAGCGCTGCGAACAGAGTGTTCGACACTGGGTGTGCGAACGCACACTGCTGTGTGGACGCACAGGTTAGGAAAAACAGGGGAAGTGTGCGTACGCACAATGCTGTGCGCATGCACAGAACTCTGTTTCTTCAACATTTTTAAAGCCTCTAATGCACCAACCATGATATCAATCAAAGCTTTTCAAGCCCAAAACACAACATTCTTCAAAAACACATGATCAAACATAAAATTCAACTAAATAAACCTAGAATGCAATCAAACTAAGCTAATTAAAGAGACAAAGTTCAATAAACAAAACTAAAAGAAAGAAGGGTTGAAAGGATATTACCATGGTGGGGTGTCTCCCACCTAGTACTTTGGTTTTTAAGTCCTTAAGTTGGACTTTTGAGTGAAGCTTGTGTCATGGTGGCTTATGCTTCCACTCATCCTTGACTTGCCACCCATGTTTATTCTTCAAGAATCCTCCGAGATCCCAAACGAAGTGCATTAAGTTCCCAAGCAACCTCAAGCAAGACATTGGGATCCATAATTGTTGGTTATAAAGATGTATGCCCGGATCCCACATTTTGGTTTCTCTATTACCCTCTTGTTGATTTTCACTTGTGCCCTTGGATGGACAACCTCTTGAAGCACCTTTGAAGCACCCAATTGAATATTGGACTCCTCCAAGTTGGACCTTGCACCACTTGTACCTTGAATTCTTTTGACACCTAATACCCATCTCTTCATCATTTAACACCCCAAGAAGCACCTTAAGTTGGTGATCCATTTTCAAAAGAGCATATTGGCATGGGCCTATGAAGCTCAATGAATATATTGTTACCCATTCAACTTGTCCTTGGGTTGGAGTCACTCTCTTGGACTCTTGTATGAATGCTTTCACTTATTGGGTGATCACTTCCTCCTCACCATTCTTTTCTAGCTCTTCCCCTTCTCTCTCAAACTCCAAGGGGAAAGCTTCCTCAAGATCATTGAGGGGGTTGACCAAGGTGGACAAAAAATTATTGATGATGCAATCCACTTCTTGATCAAACTTTCTCAACTCTCCATTTACCTCTTCCGGTTCACTAGCTTTACCTTCCTCCTCTTGTTGCGATTCTTGCCTTAGCTCCTTTTCCTTTTCTGGAGGTTCCATATTTTCCTCCTCTCTACACTCCTTACTTGATCCTCCACCTTCTTCAAGGGGGATGTCTTCATTGCTTGAGTGCAACAAGGTTAAGCGGTTCACCGCTTCGGCTATGATAGCCGTAAACTCCCCTTGCTTCCTTCGGAACCCTTCTTGCTCTTGGAAGAATGTTTGAATGTCTTCTTCTTCTTGGGGTAAAGATTGGAAAATTTCATATTGGGGTGGAAGAGAAGGTTCAAAAGTTGGGAGAAAGTTATATATGTGGGAGGTGTGTCATGTGGGTGGGGATATTGAGGTGGTGTATAAGGATGTGGTGGTTCATATGGTTGGTGGCAAGGTGTATAGACATTTTGGTTTCATGGAGGTGTATGGTGTGGTGCTTGAAGGGTTGGTGGTTGAGGGTTAGGTAGGGGGTATCCTTCATATCTTTGGGGTTGATATTCACATAGGGCAGGGTGTGGCTTGTTGTAGTATGAGAGAGGTGTTTGCCATGAGTGTTGCTCATATGCAATTCGTTCCTCCCTAAATTGATTCTCCCACTCCATGAAGCAATCCTAATTTGAAGTCATCATACCCTAAAAAAAGTTCACAACCAAGCTCCAAGCAACAAGGGAGAAAGCTCATAGAGAAAGTAGAAAAACAAAGCAAAAGACATCAATAAACAAGAAAAAAACAAACACCTAAATATTAACAAAAATGACCAAACACCCAAAAAAGTAAGGTATTTATACTATCAACATATTTATAACAACCAAAAGATAGCACTCAATTGCATCCCCAGCAACGGCGCCAAAAACTTGACACAAGACAACTAATGCAAAGTCTAGATTTTCACAAAATAGAATATGTTCGTTGCAAGTATAGCCTAGATCAACAACCAATCCTCTCAATTAAAGTTTAATTTTCAAATCAATAATTAACCGAGATCAAGAATACTTTGATGAGCGGATAATTTATACGTTTTTGGCATTGTTTTTACTAAGTTTTTAGTATGATTTAGTTAGTTTTTAGTATATTTTTATTAGTTTTTAAATAAAAATAACATTTCTGAACTTTACTATGAGTTTGTGTATTTTTCTGTGATTTCAGGTAATTTCTGGCTGAAATTGAGGGACTTGAGCAAAAATCAGATTCAGAGGTTGAAGAAGGACTGCAGATGCTGTTGGATTCTGACCTCCCTGCACTCAAAGTGGATTTTCTGGAGTTATAGGAGTTCAAATGACGCGCTCTCAATTGCGTTGGAAAGTAGACATCCAGGGCTTTCCAGCAATATATAATAGTCTATACTTTGCCCGAGTTTAGATGACGCAAACTGGCGTTCAACGCCAGCTTTCTGCCCTATTCTGGAGTTAAACACCAGAAACAGGTTGCAAAGCAGAGTTAAACGCCAGAAATAGGTTACATACTGGCGTTTAACTCCAACGAAGACCTCTACACGTGAAAGCTTCAATGCTCAGCCCAAGCACACACCAAGTGGGCCCGGAAGTGGATTTTTGCATCATTTACTCATTTTTGTAAACCCTAGTAACTAGTTTAGTATAAATAGGACTTTTTACTATTGTATTTACAATCTTTGATCAGTCTTATGCTATCTTAGACCTTTATGGAGGCTGGCCATTCGGCCATGCCTGGACCTTCATCACTTATGTATTTTCAACGGTAGAGTTTCTACACACCATAGATTAAGGTGTGGAGCTCTGCTGTTCCCCATGAATTAATGCAAAGTACTATTATTTTTCTATTCAACTCAAGCCTATTTCTTCTCTAAGATATTCATTTTCACACAAGAACGTGATGAATGTGATGATTATGTGACGCTCATCACCATTCTCACCTATGAACGCATGCCTGACAACCACTTCCATTCTACATGAAAACAAGCTTGAATGCATATCTCTTAGCCTTCTGATTCACTATCAGAGTCTTCGTGGTATAGGCTAGAATTATTGGCGGCCATTCTTGAGATCCGGAAAGTCTAAACCTTGTCTGTAGTATTCCGAGTAGGATCTGGGAAGGGATGGCTGTGATGAGCTTCAAACTCGCGAGTGCTGGGCATAGTGACAGACGCAAAAGGATTACTGAATCCTATTCCAGTATGATCGAGAATCGACAGATGATTAACTGTGTGGTGACAGCGCATTTTGGACCATTTTCACTGAGAGGACGGGAAGTAGCCATTGACAACGGTGATGCCCTACATAAAGCTTGCCATGGAAAGGAGTAGGAATGATTGGATGAAGACAGCAGGAAAGCAGAGGTTCAGAAGGAACAAAAGCATCTCTATACGCTTATCTGAAATTCTCACCAATGAATTACATAAGTATCTCTATCCTATTTTATATTTTAATTATATTTTAATTATCAATTCACCATAACCATTTGAATCCGCCTGACTGAGATTTGCAAGGTGACCATAGCTTGCTTCAAGCCGACAATCTCCGTGGGATCGACCCTTACTCAGGTAAGGTTTATTACTTGGACGACCCAGTGCACTTGCTGGTTAGTTGTGCGAAGTTGTGACAAAGAACTAAGATTATAAACGTTCGTATTTAGTTTTTAGCGCCGTTACCAAGGAATGAACGATCATGATTTCGCATACCAAGTTTTTGGCATCATTGCCGGGAAGGGAATGAACAACAATTTCGCATTTGTTTCCAGCAACAACAGTGCCAAGTTTTTGGTCCGGCAACAACACCAAGTTTTTGGTGCCGTTGCCGGGGATTGTTCGAGTTTGGACAACTGACGGTTCATCTTTTTGCTCAGATTAGGTAATTTTATTTTAATTTTAAGTTTTTGTTTTTATTCTTTTTTATTTTCAAAAAATTTTCAAAAATTTTTTTTAAAAAAATAAATTATTTTATGGCTTTAGAATTTTTGAGAAGGAATTCTAGAATTTCATGGGAAATGTTGAATCCTGGCTGGCTGTAAAGTTATGTCTAAATTCTTTTGGACTGAGGCTTCTTCTTAACATGCTTGAACTATGTATGATGAAGCTTGGCTGGCCATTGGCCATGTCTAGTGTTTTGGACCAGAGCTTTCACTGAAAGCTTGGCTGGCTAGTAAGCCATGTCTAATTCCTGGACCGGAGTTTTAGACTAACATTGCAAGATTCCTGGAATTCTTATTAAAAATTTTGAAGTCCTTATTTTCCTTTTCAAAAGAATTTTTGAAAAATCCAAAAAAAAAAAATTTAGAAAATCATAAAATCAAAAAATAATTTGATGTTTCTTGTTTGAGTCTAGTGTCAAATTGTAAGTTTGGTGTCAATTGCATGCCTTTAATTTTTCTTTAAAATTTCGAAAACTCATGCATGTGTTCTTCATGATCTTCAAGTTGTTCTTGATGATTTTCTATGTTTGATCTTTAATTTTTCTTGATTTGTATCTTTTCTTGTTTCTCATATGCATTTTCAATTTGTTAGTGTCTCAACATTAAAAACTTTTAAGTTTGGTATCTTGCATATTTTTCTTTTCTTAAAAATTTTCAAAAATAAGTCTTGATGTTCATCTTGATCTTCAAAGTGTTCTTGGTGTTCATCTTGACATTCAAAGTGTTCTTGCATTGGTTGTTTTGATTCATAATTTCTATGTTTTGTGTCAATTTAGATGTTTTTCTCTCTCCTCATTAAAATTCAAAAATAAAAAAATATCTTTCCCTTATTCTTCTCATAAATTTCGAAAATTTGATTTGATTTAGTCAAAAAGTTTTAAAAATCTAGTTGTTTCTTATGAGTCAAGTCAAATTTTCAATTTAAAAGTTCTATCTTTTTCAAATCTTTTTCAAAAATTAAATCTTTTTCATTTTTTCTTTCATATTTTCGAAAATTTCAAATTGATTTTCAAAAATATTTTTCTTATTTTTATCTCATATTTTCGAAATTAATACTAACTATTAATATTTTGATTCAAAAATTTCAAGTTGTTACTTGCCTATTAAGAAAGGTTCAATCTTTAAAATTTTAAAATCATATCTTTTAGTTTCTTGTTAGGCAAGTAATCAACTTTAATTTCAAAAAATCAAATCTTTTTAAATTTCCTTTTCAAATCTTTTTCAAATTGAATTTCAATCATATCTTTTTCAAAATCAATTTCAAAAATATTTTCTAACTTCTTATCTTTTCAAAAATTGATTTTCAAATCTTTTTCAATTAACTACTTGACTTTTTGTTTGATTTTAAAAATTTACTATTTCAATCATATCTCTTTCAAAACCACCTAACTAATTTTCTCTCTCTAATTTTTGAAAACTCCTCCCCACTTTTTCAAAATTCTTTTTAATTAACTAATTGTTTTAAATTTTAATTTAATTTTATTTCTCTTTTTAATTTTCGAATTCTAACTTTTTTTAATAAAACAAAAATATTTTCTTTTTATTTTAATTTAAATTCAAATTTTTTCTCTTCTCCTTCTATTCTTCTCTCCTTCTACTCATATACAGAATCTCTATACTGTGTCATAGAGGATTCCATATTTTCTTTTGTGTTCTCTTCTTTTTCATATGAGCAGGAACGAGGATAAGAACATTCTTGTTGAAGCTGATCCTGAACCTGAAAGGACTCTGAAGAGGAAGCTAAGGGAAGCTAAAGCACAACTCTTTGGAGAAAATCTGACAGAAATTTTCGAAAAAGAAGGAGACATGGCCGAAAATAATAACAATGCAAGGAAGATGCTTGGTGACTTTACTGCACCAAATTCCAACTTACATGGAAGAAGCATCTCAATCCCTGCCATTGGAGCAAACAATTTTGAGCTAAAGCCTTAATTAGTTTCTCTGATGCAACAGAATTGCAAGTTTTATGGACTTCCATCAGAAGATCCTTTTCAGTTATTAACTGAATTCTTGCAAATCTGTGATACTGTCAAGACCAATGGGGTTGATCCCGAGGTCTACAGGCTTATGCTTTTCCCGTTTGCTGTAAGAGACAGAGCTAGAATATGGTTGGACTCTCAACCTAAAGATAGCCTGAACTCTTGAGATAAGCTGGTCACGGCTTTTTTAGCCAATTTCTTTCCTCCTCAAAAGCTTAGCAAGCTTAGAGTGGATGATCAAACCTTCAAACAGAAAGAAGGTGAATCCCTCTATGAAGCTTGGGAGAGATATAAGCAACTGACCAAAAAGTGTCCCTCTGACATGCTTTCAGAATGGACCATCCTGGATATATTCTATGATGGTCTGTCTGAATTATCAAAGATATCATTGGACCATTCTGCAGGTGGATCCATTCACCTAAAGAAAACACCTGCAGAAGCTCAGGAACTTATTGACATGGTTGCAAATAACCAGTTCATGTACACTTCTGAAAGGAATCCTGTGAGTAATAGGACGCCTCAGAGGAAGGGAGTTCTTGAAATTGATACTTTGAATGCCATATTGGCTCAGAATAAAATATTGACTCAGCAAGTTAATATGATTTCTCAGAGTCTGAATGGATTGCAAGCTGCATCCAACAGTACTCAAGAGGCATCTTCTGAAGAAGAAGCTTATGATCCTGAGAACCCTGCAATAACAGAGGTGAATTACATGGGGGAACCATATGGAAATACTTATAATCCCTCATGGAGAAATCATCCAAATTTCTCATGGAAGGATCAATAAAAGCCTCAACAAGGCTTTAATAATGGTGGAAGAAACAGGTTTAGCAATAGCAAGCCTTTTCCATCATCCACTCAGCAACAAACAGAGAATTCTGAGTAGAATCCATCTAGCTTAACAAATATAGTCTCTGATCTATCTAAGGCCACTTTAAGTTTTATGAATGAAACAAGGTCCTCCATTAGAAATTTGGAGGCACAAGTGGGCCAGCTGAGTAAAAGAGTCACTGAAACCCCTCCTAGTACTCTCCCAAGCAATACAGAAGAGAATCTAAAAAGAGAGTGCAAAGCCATTACCTTACTTGGTGTGGCCGAACCCAAAGAGGAGGAGGAGGACGTGAATCCTAGTGAGGAAGACCTCCTGGGACGTTCAGTGACCAATAAGGAGTTTCCCTTTGAGGAACTAAAGGAATCTGAGGCTCATCTAGAGACCATAGAGATTCCATTGAACCTCCTTTTACCATTCATGAGCTCTGATGACTATTCATCTTCTGATGAAGACAGTACTGAACAGCAAGTTGCCCAATATTTAGGAGCAATCATGAAGTTGAATGCCAAATTATTTGGTAATGAGACTTGGGAGGATGAACCTCCATTGCTCATCAAGGAACTAAATGCCTTGGTTCAGTAAACTCTACCTCAAAAGAAACAGGATCCTGGTAAATTCCTAATTCCCTGTAACATAGGCACCATGACCTTTGAGAAGGCTCTATGTGACCTGGGGTCAGGAATAAACTTAATGCCACTCTCTGTAATGGAGAAACTTGGGATCTTTGAGTTGCAAGCTGCCAGAATTTCTTTAGAGATGGCAGACAACTCAAGAAAACAGGCTTATGGACTAGTAGAGGACGTGCTAGTAAAGGTTGAAGGCCTTTACATTCCTGCTGATTTCATAATCCTAGACACTGGGAAGGATGAGGATGAATCCATCATCCTTGGAAGACCCTTCCTAGCCACAGCAAGAGCTGTCATTGATGTGGACAGAGGAGAATTGGTCCTTCAACTGAATGAGGACAACCTTGTGTTTAAAACTCAAGGATCTCTTTCTGTAACCATGGAGAGTAAGCATGAAAAGCTTCTCTCACTGCAGAGTCAACCAAAGCCCCCACAGTCAAACTCTAAGTTTGGTGTTAGGAGGCCACAACCAAACTCTAAGTTTGGTGTTGAACCTCCACATTCAAACTCTAAATTGGTGTTGGGAGGTTCCAAACAATGCTCTGAACATCTGTGAGGCTCCATGAGAGCCCACCGTCAAGTTATTGACAGTAAAGAAGCGCTTGTTGGGAAGCAACTGATGAGCGGATAATTTATACGCTTTTTGGCATTGTTTTTACATAGTTTTTAGTATGATTTAGTTAGTTTTTAGTATACTTTTATTAGTTTTTAATTAAAAATCACATTTCTGGACTTTACTATAAGTTTGTATATTTTTCTGTGATTTCAGGTACTTTCTGGCTGAAATTGAGGGACCTGAGCAAAAATCTGATTCAGAGGCTGAAGAAGGACTGCAGATTCTGTTGGATTCTGACTTCCTTGCACTCAAAGGAGATTTTCTGGAGCTACAGAAGTCCAAATGGCACGCTCTCAATTGTGTTGGAAAGTAGACATCCAGGGCTTTTCAGAAATATATAATAGTCCATGCTTTGCTCGAAGATAAATGACCCAAACTGGCGTTCAACGCCAGTTCTCTGCCCTATTCTGGCGTTAAATGCCAAAAACAGGTTACAAGTTGGAGTTAAATGCCCAAAACAGGTTACAACTTGGCTTTAACTCCAAAAACAGCCTAGGCACGTGTAAAGCTCAAGTATCAGCCCCAGCACACACCAAGTGGTCCCCGGAAGTGGATTTCTGCACTATCTATCGTAGTTTACTCATTTTCTGTAAACCTAGGTTACTAGTTTAGTATTTAAACAACTTTTAGAGATTTATTTTGTATTTCATGACATTTTAGATCTGAACTTTGTACTCTTTGATGACATGAGTCTCTAAACTCCATTGTTGGGGGTGAGGAGCTCTGTTGTGTCTCGATGAATTAATGCAACTATTTCTGTTTTCTATTCAAACACGCTTGTTTCTATCTAAGATGTTCATTCGCACTTCAATATGATGGATGTGATGATCCGTGACATTCATCACCATTCTCAACCTATGAACACGTGACTGACAACCACCTCCGTTCTACCTTCGATTGAATGAGTATCTCTTAGATTCCTTAATTAGAATCTTCGTGGTATAAGCTAGAATCCATTGGCAGCATTCTTGAGAATGCAAAAAGTTTAAACCTTGTCTGTGGTATTCCAAGTAGGATTCAGGGATTGAATAACTGTGACGAGCTTCAAACTCACAAGGGTTAGGCGTAGTGACAGACGCAAAAGGATCATTGGATCCTATTCCAGCATGAGTGAGAACCGACAGATGATTAGCCGTGCGGTGACAGCGCACCTGGACCATTTTCACTGAGAGGACGGATGGTAGCCATTGACAACGGTGAACCACCAACACACATCTTGCCATAGGAGGAACCTTGCGTGCATGACGAAGAAGACAGGGGGAAAGCAGAGATTTAGAAGACAAAGCATCTCCAAAACTCCAACATATTCTCTATTACTGAATAATAAGTACTATTTAATTTATGCTTTTTACTCTTCATAAATATAATCACTCTTATCATTGATTTCCTGACTAAGAATTATAAAATAACCATAGCTTGCTTCAAGCCGACAATCTCCGTGGGATCGACCCTTACTCACGTAAGGTATTACTTGGACGACCCAATGCACTTGCTGGTTAGTGGTACGAGTTGTGAAAAGTGTGATTTACAATTCGTGCACCAAGTTTTTGGCGCCGTTGCCGGGGATTGTTCGAGTTTGGACAACTGACGGTTTATTTTGTTGCTTAGACTAGGAAAAATTTTTCTTTTTGGTTTAGAGTCTTCTATTATTGTTTTTGGTTGAAATTTTCTTTTTAAAATCCTTATTTTCTCTTTTTAAATTTTTCAAAAAATTTTATAAACTAATAATTGAGTTTTTCTGTTTGAGTTTAGTTTCATATTTTAAGTTTGGTGTCAATTGTATGTTTTTATTTTCTTTTAAATTTTTGAATTTGTGTTCATTGTTCTTTCTTAATCTTCAAGTTGTTCTTGTTTATTTTCCTTGTTTGATCTTTAGTTTTTCTTGTTTTGTGATTTTTCTTGTTTTTATTGTGTATTTTCGAATTATTAGTATCCAAAAAAAATAATAAATAAAATATTTTATACATTAAATACCTTTATTAAAACACTTTAAATTTATAACTCAATTGGCTAGAGCGTTGTGTTTATGTTCTTGGTAATTGGGAATTTTTCTTTTAAAACTTTTTCAAAAAAATAATTTTTCTTTGATTAAATCTCATGTCAAACTTTTAAGTTTGGTGTTCTCTTATTATTTTTTTATTATTTTTGAAAACTTATTTTTAGTTTCCTAAAAGTTTTAAGTTTGGTGTTCTTTTTATGTTCTTGTGAGTCTTCAAAGTGTTCTTGAGGCTTCTTTGTGTTTTGATCTTAAAATTTTTATGTTTGGTGTTCCTTGGTGTTTTCCCTCCAAATTTTCGAAAATAAGGAGCATTAGATCTAAAATTTTAAGTTCTGTGTCTTTTTATTGTTTTTCTCTTTCCTCATTGAATTCAAAAATATCTTTTTCCTTTATTTTAATTGATTTTTCGAAAATTACCTTTAAAAATTCAGATTTTTTATTTTAAAAAATTAAATCTTTTCAAAATTCAAAATCTTTTTCAAAAATCATATCCAAAGTTTTTCCAATCTTCTTAATTAAGCAATTACTTTCATTTTCAAATTTATTTTTCTCTTGGTTTTTGAAATTTACATTCTAATTTCTAATTATTTTATTTTATCTTATTATTTTTAATTATCTTAATAATTTGGTTTATTCTGCTTAAATAAAAAAAATAAAAATAAAAATATATTTTTTCTTTGCAATTCATATCAATTCCATTTTATTCATCATGGATCTAAGTGGAAATGAACAGTCCAGAAGGACTCTGGGGTCATATGCTAATCCCACTACTGCTGCATATGGGAGTAGTATCTGTATACCTCCCATCAAAGCAGGCAGTTTTGAGCTAAATCCTCAGCTCATTGTCATGGTGCAGCAAAACTGCCAGTATTCCGGTCTTCCACAGGAAGAACCTTCTGAGTTTCTGGTACAATTCTTACAAATTGCTGACACAGTACGTGACAAGGAGGTAGATCAGGATGTATACAGACTGTTACTGTTTCCATTTGCTGTAATAGATCAAGCTAAAAGGTGGTTAAATAACCAACCCACAGCAAGCATAAAGACATGGAAACAGTTATCAGACAAATTCCTGAATCAATATTTCCCTCCAAAAAGGATGACACAGCTAAGGCTGGACATCCAAGGCTTTAAACAAGAGGATGATGAATCCCTTTATAATGCCTGGGAGAGGTACAGAGGGATGCTAAGGAAATGCCCCTCTGAAATGTTTTCAGAGTAGGTGCAATTAGACATCTTCTACTATGGGCTTACAGAAGGAGCTCAGATGTCCCTAGACCACTCAGTTGGTGGATCTATACACATGAGGAAAACTATTGAAGAGGCTCAAGAGCTTATTGATATAGTTTCTAGAAACCAGCATCTGTACATAAGTAGTGGGTCCTCCATAAAAGAAGAAGCCAAAGCAGTGTCTACTGAACTTGGTCCTCCAGAACAAGTTGCTGAACTCAATCAACAATTGTGCTTTCTAACAAGACAGATAGCAGAATTCAAGGAGATGCTACAAGACACTAAAAATGCTAATAAAAATATGAAGGCACAATTGAATCAGACAAAACAGTAGTTATCAAAGCAGATAATAGAAGAGTGCCAGGCAGTTTAATTAAGAAGTGGGAAAACATTAAATACCTCACTTTAGAGTAGCAGAAAGCCAAGGAAAAAACAACTGACAGAGGATGAGCAAAATATTATCCAAAATCCCTCTGAGGACAGTAAGAGCCTAGAGAGGAACAATTTTGGCATTCAAATAACAGAAACAGGCAAGGAGCTGGCGTCAAACGCCCAATGGAAGCTCAGTTCTGACGTTCAAACACCAGAAACTGGCAAGAAGTTGGCGTCCAACGCCAATCAAGCTTCTAACCCTGTGGTACGCTAAATTGTGATCCCTGGTAACGGCTCCAAAACTTGGTGCTCTAATCTTAATTCATAATTTGTCACAACTCCGTGTAGCTGACCAGCAAGTGCACTGGGTCGTCCAAGTAATAAAACCTTACGTGAGTAAGGGTCGATCCCACGGAGATTGTTGGTCTGAAGCAAGCTATGGTCACCTTGTAAATCTCAGTCAGGCGGATATCAAATGGTTATGGAGTTTTCGAATAATAATGATAAATAAACAGAAAATAAAGATAAAAATACTTATGTAAAGCATTGGTGAGAATTTTAGATAAGCGTATAGAGATGCTTTCATTCCTCTGAACCTCTGCTTTCCTGCTGTCTTCATCCAATCAGTCTTACTCCTTTCCATGGCAAGCTTTATGTAGGACATCACCGTTGTCAATGGCTACATCCCATCCTCTCTGTGAAAAAGGTCCAAATGCTCTATCACGGCACGGCTAATCATCTGGAGGTTCTCAATCATACTGGAATAGGATTCACCCTCCTTTTGCGTCTGCCACTACGCCCAGCACTCGCGAGTTTGAAGTTCGTCACAGCCATCCCTTCCCAGATCCTACTCAGAATACCACAGACAAGGTTTAGACTTTCCGGATCTCAGGAATGGCCATCCATGGGTTCTAACTTATACCACGAAGATTTTAATATCTCGGACTCGGTCCTCTGTATTAGATATCGAAGAGATACTCATTCTAGCTTGTTTACATGTAGAACAGAAGTGGTTGTCAGGCACGCGTTCATAAGTGAGAATAATGATGAGCGTCACATAATCATCACATTCATCATGTTCTTGGGTGCGAATGGATATCTTAGAAGTGGAATAAGTTGAATTGAATAGAAAAACAATAGTACTTTGCATTAATCTTTGAGGAACAGCAGAGCTCCACACCTTAATCTATGGAATGCAGAACTTCTACCGTTGAAAATACATAAGTGATGGTCTAGGAATGGCCGAGAGGCCAGCCCCCAAGGTCTAAGAACTAAACGTTCCCAGATTGTCTAATACAATAGTAAAAAGTCCTATTTATACTAAACTAGTTGCTAAGGTTTACAGAATTGAGTAAATGATGTAGAAATCCACTTCCGGGGCCCACTTGGTGTGTGCTTGGGCTGAGCTTGAAGTTTACACGTGGAGAGGTCATTCTTGGAGTTGAACGCCAGTTTGTAACGTGTTTCTGGCGTTGAACTCCACTTTGCAACTTGTTTCTGGCGCTGGACGCCAGACTGCAGCATGGAACTGGCGTTGAATACCAGTTTACGTCGTCAATCCTTATTCAAAGTATGGACTATTATATATTTCTGGAAAGCCCTGGATGTCTACTTTCCAACGCAATTAAAAGCGCGCCATTTGGAGTTCTATAGCTCCAAAAAATCCACTTTGAATGCAGGGAGGTCAGAATCCATTAGCATCTGCAGTCCTTCTTCAACCTCTGAATCTGATTTTTGCTCAAGTCCCTCAATTTCAGCCAAAAAATACCTGAAATCACAGAAAAATGCACAAACTCATAGTAAAGTTCAGAAATGTGAATTTAACATAAAAACTAATAAAAACATCCCTAAAAGTAACTAGATCCTACTAAAAATATACTAAAAACAATGCCAAAAAGCGTATAAATTATCCGCTCATCACAACACCAAACTTAAATTGTTGCTTGTCCCCAAGCAACTGAAAATCAAATAGGATAAAAAGAAGAGAATATACTATAAATTCTAAACTATCAATGAAACATAGCTCCAATCAGATGAGCGGGACTTGTAGCTTTTTTGCCTCTTGAATAGTTTTGGCATCTTACTTTATCCATTGAAGTTCAGAATGATTGGCATCTATAGGAACTCAGAGTTCAGATAGTGTTATTGATTCTCCTAGTTCAGTATGTTGATTCTTGAATACAGCTACTTTATGATTCTTGGCCGTGGCCCTAAGCACTTTGTTTTCCAGTATTACCACCGGATACATAAATGCCACAGACACATAACTGGGTGAACCTTTTCAGATTGTGACTCAGCTTTGCTAGAGTCCCCAATTAGAGGTGTCCAGGGTTCTTAAGCACACTCTTCTTTTGATTTGGACCTTGACTTTAACCGCTCAATCTCAAGTTTTCACTTGACACCTTCACGCCACAAGCACATGGTTAGGGACAGCTTGGTTTAGCCGCTTAGGCCAGGATTTTATTCCTTTAGGCCCTCCTATCCACTGATGCTCAAAGCCTTGGGATCTTTTTTTATTTACCCTTGCCGTTTGGTTTTAAGGGTTACTGGCTTTTTGCTTTTGCCTCTTGGTTTTAAGAGCTTTTGGCTTTTTCTGCTTGCTTTTTCTTTTTTTTTTCTATTTTTTTCGTTATTTTTTCTTTCTTTTTTTTCTGCAAGCTTTTGTATTCACTGCTTTTTCTTGCTTCAAGAATCATTTTTATGATTTTTCAGATTATCAAATAACATGTCTCCTTGTCATCATTCTTTCAAGAGCCAACATATTTAACATTCATAAACAACAACTTCAAAAGACATATGCACTGTTCAAGCATTCATTCAGAAAACAAAAAGTATTGTCACCACATCAAAATAATTAAACTAGCTTCAAGGATGAATTCGAAACCATGTACTTCTTGTTCTTTTGTTTTTAAAACAGTTTTCATTTAAGAGAGGTGATGGATTCATATTCACTACTTTAAGGCATAGACACTTAAATACTAATGATCATGTAATAAGACACAAACATAAATAAACATAAAGCTCAAAAATTGAAAAACAGTAAATTTAAGAACAAGGAATGAGTCCACCTTAGTGATGGTGGCGTTTTCTTCTTGAGGAGCCAATGATGTCCTTGAGCTCTTCTATGTCTCTTCCTTGTCTTTGTTGCTCCTCCCTCATAGCTCTTTGATCTTCTCTAATTTCATGGGAGATGATGGAGTGCTCTTGGTGCTCCTATCCTTAGTTGCTCCCAATAATTGTGTGGAGGAAAATGTATCCCTGAGGTATCTCAGGGATCTCTTAATTTGCAGTCAAATATTCTACCACTGAGCTATAGACCCTTGAGATGTATCTCTCCATCTCCTATGACTCGGAGGTGGAAGCTTTTGTCTTCCCTTTCCTCTTTCTAGAGGTTTCTCTGGCCTTAGGTGCCATCAATGGTTATGGAAAAATAAAAAAGCTATGCTTTTACCACACCAAACTTAGAATGTTGCTCGCCCTCGAGTAAAAGAAGAAAGAATAGTAGAAGAAGAAGAAGATATGGAGGAGATGGAGGGATGTGTGTATTCAGCTATATGGGTGGGCTTGCGTGGAAAAGAGATTTTGAATTTTGAAGGTAGGTGGGGTGTATGGATGTGAGTGATGAATGGAAAACAGAAGGGATGACTGTGAATGGAGAGAGAGAGGGTGATATAGGATTATGAGGAGGGAAGGTGAGTAGAGGTATGTGGGGATCCTGTGGGTCCACAGATCCTGAGGTGATCCTGTGGGGTTCACAGATCCTGAGGTGTCAAGGATTTACATCCATGCACCAATTAGGCATGTAAAATGCCTTTGCAAGCATTTCTGGCGTTTAGACGCCGAAGTGATGCTTGTTCTGGGCGTTCAACGCCCATATGCAGCATATTTCTGGCATTGAACGCCAGCTTCATGCTTGTTTCTGGCGTTCAGCGCCAGCTCCATGCTCTATTCTGGTGTTGAACGCCAGCCAGATGCTCCTTACTGGCGTTTAAACGCCTGTAAGTCCTTCCTCCAGCGTGTGATTTTTCTTCTGCTATTTTTGATTTTGTTTTTAATTTTTGTATTTATTTTGTGACTCCACATGATCATGAACCTAATAAAACATGAAAGAACAATAAAAATAAAAATAAAATTAGATAAATAAAAATTGGGTTGCCTCCCAACAAGCGCTTCTTTAATGTCAATAGCTTGACAGTGGGCTCTCAAGGAGCCACACAGGTGATCAGGTCAATTTTATAGACTTCCAACACCAAACTTAGAGTTTGGATATGGGAGTTCAACACCAAACTTAGAGTTTGGTTGAGGCCTCCCAACACCAAACTTAGAGTTTGATTGTGGGGGCTTTATTTGACACTGTACTGAGAGAAACTTATCGTGCCTCTTTTCCATGTTTACAGAAGGATAACCTTGAGTTTTAAATACAAGGGAGTCCTCATTCAATTGAAGGACTCGTTCACCTCTGTCAACATCAATCACAGCTTTTGCTGTGGCTAGGAAGGGTCTTCCAAGGATGATGGATTCATCCTCATCCTTCCCAGTATCTAGGATTATGAAATCAGCAGGGATGTAAAGGCCTTTAACCTTTACTAACATGTCCTCTACTTGTCCATAAGCCTGTTTTCTGGAGTTGTCTGCCATCTCTAATGAGATTCTAGCAGCTTGTACCTCAAAGATTTCCAGTTTCTCCATTACAGAGAGTGGCATGAGGTTTATCCCTGACCCAAGGTCACATAGAACCTTCTCAAAGGTCATGGTGCCTATGGTACAAGGTATTAGGAACTTTCCAGGATCCTGTTTCTTCTGAGGCAATCTCAGTTGATCCAATGCATTTAGTTCATTAGTGAACATGGGAGGTTCATCTCCCCAAGTCTCATTACCAAATAAATTGGCATTCAGCTTCATGATTGCACCAAGGAACTTGGCAACGTGCTCTTCAGTAACATCCTCATTCTCTTCAGAAGAAGAATACTCATCAGAGCTCATGAAGGGCATAAGGAGGTTCAATGGAATCTCTATGGTCTCTAGATGAGCCTCAGATTCCTTTGGTTCCTCAAAGGGAAACTCCTTGTTGATCACTGAACGTCCCAGGAGGTCTTCCTCCTTGGGATTCACGTCCTCCCCTTTCTCCTTGGATTCGGCCATGATGGTTATATCAATGGCCTTGCAATCTCTCTTTGGATTCTCTTCTGTATTGCTTGGGAGAGTACTAGGAGGAGTTTCAGTGATCTTCTTACTCAGCTGGCCCACTTGTGACTCCAAATTTCTAATGGAGGACCTTGTTTCATTCATGAAACTCAGAGTGGCCTTAGATAGATCAGAGACTAAATTTGCTAAGCTAGATAGATTCTGCTCAGAATTCTCTGTCTGTTGCTGAGTGGATGATGGAAAAGGTTTACTATTGTTAAACCTGTTTCTTCCACCATTACTAAAGCCTTGTTGAGGCTTTTGTTGATCCTTCCATGAGAAATTTGGGTGATTTCTCCATGAGGGGTTATAAGTGTTTCCATAAGGTTCACCCATATAATTTACCTCTGCTATTGCAGGGTTCTCAGGATCATAAGCCTCTTCTTCAGAAGATGCCTCTTGAGTATTGTTGGATGCAGTTTACATTCCATTCAGACTCTGAGAAATCATATTGACTTGCTGAGTCAATAGTTTGTTCTGAGCCAATATGGCATTCAAAGCATCAATTTCAAGAACTCCCTTCTTCTGAGGTGTCCCATTACTCACAGGATTCCTCTCAGAAGTGTACATGAACTTGTTATTAGCAACCATGACAATGAGTTCTTGAGCTTCTGCAGGCGTTTTCTTTAGGTGAATGGATCCACCTGCAGAAGTATCCAATGACATCTTAGCTAATTCAGACAGACCATCATAGAATATATCCAGGATGGTCCATTCTGAAAGCATGTCAGAAGGACATTTTCTGGTCAGTTGCTTATATCTCTCCCAAGCTTCATAGAGGGATTCACCTTCTTTCTGTCTGAAGGTTTGAACATCCACTCTAAGCTTACTCAGCTTTTGAAGAGGAAAGAACTTGGCTAAGAAAGCCGTGACCAGCTTATCCCAAGAGTTCAGGCTATCTTTGGGTTGAGAGTCCAACCATACTCTAGCTCTGTCTCTTACAGCAAACGGGAAAAGCATGAGCCTGTAGACCTCGGGATCAACCCCATTGGTCTTAACAGTATCACAGATCTGCAAGAATTCAGTTAAGAACTGAAAAGGATCTTCAGATGGAAGTCCATGAAACTTGCAGTTCTGCTGCATCAGAGAAACTAATTGAGGTTTCAGCTCAAAGTTGTTTGCTCCAATGGTAGGAATTGAGATGCTTCTTCTATGTAAATTGGAATTAGGTGCAGTGAAGTCACCAAGCATCCTCCTTGCATTATTATTATTTTCGGCTGCCGTCTCCTCTTCCTGTTCGAAAATTCCTGTTAGGTTGTCTTTGGATTGTTGTATTTTAGCTTCTCTTAGTTTCCTTTTTAGAGTCCTTTCAGGTTCAGGATCTGCTTCAACAAAAATGTTCTTGTCCTTGCTCCTGCTCATATGACAAAGAGGGGAATAACAAAGAAAATATGGAATCCTCTATGTCACAGTATAGAGATTCCTTTGTGTGAGTAGAAGAAGAAAAGAATGTAATGTAAAGAAGGGAAGAGGAAAAACTCGAACACAGAGAGGGAGGTGGTGTTCAAATTTTTGGATGGGAGAGAAATGTTAGTAGATGAATAAATAAATAAATAGAAGGGGATGACAGAGAGGGAATTTCGAAAATTAAACAAAATAAAATATTTTAAAATTAAATTTAAAATTCGAAAATTAATAATTAAAATTAAATTAAAATTAAAACAATTAGTTAATTAAAAAGGAATTTTGAAAAAAAAAGAGAGGGAATTTTCGAAAATAAGAGAGAGAAGATTAGTTAGGTAGTTTTGAAAAAGATATGATTGAACTTTAAAAAGATATGATTGAAACAAAAAGATAAGATTTGAAAATCAATTTTAAAAAGATAAGAAAGATTAAATTTTGAAAAGATAGGAAGTTAGAAAAGAAGTTAGAAAAGATTTTGAAATTGAATTTGAAAAAGATATGATTGAAATTTTAATTTGAAAAAGATTTGAAAAGAAAATTAAAAAGATTTGATTTTGAAAACTAAAGTTGATTACTTGACTAACAAGAAACTAAAAAAATATGATTCTAGAGTTTAAAGATTGAATCTTTCTTAATAAGCAAGTAACAACTTGAAATTTTTCAATCAATCATATTAAATGTTAGTAAAAATTTTGAAAATTAAGAAATAAAATAAGAAAAAGATTTTGAAAATCAAATTTAAAAAGTTTTCGAAAATACGAAGGTAAAATGAAAAAGATTTGATTTTTGAAAAAGATTTTGAAAAGATAAGATTTTTTAAATTGCAAATTTGATTTGATTCATAAGAAACAATTAAATTTAAAAATTTTTTGACTAAATCAAATCATATTTTCGAAAATTTTGAGTAAAATAAGAAAAAGATATTTTTTTATTTTTGAATTTTTAATGAAGAAAGAGAAAAACATGAAAAAGACTCTTAACATAAAAATTATGAATCAAAACACTCAATGCATGCAAGAACACTATGAATGTCAAGATGAACACCAAGAACACTTTGAAGATCAAGATGAACATCAAGACTTATTTTTGAAAATTTTTAAGAAAAGAAAAACATGCAAGACACTAAACTTAAAAATTTTTATTCTTTAGACATTAATAATTCAAGAATGCATATGAAAAATAAGGAAAGACATAAAACGAAAAAACATGAAGATCAAACAAGAAGACTAGCCAAGAACAACTTGAAGATCATGAAGAACACTATGAATGCATGAATTTTCGAAAATTTTTAGAAAAATAAAAATATGCAATTGATACCAAACTTAAAAATTGACTCAAGACTCAAACAAGAAATACTAAAATTATTTTTGATTTTATGATTTTGTAAAATTTTTTTGTATTTTTCGAAAATTAATTGGGAAAAACGAAAAATAAAATTTTTTTTTGAAAATAAAATGAAAAAGAAAATTACCTAATCTGAGCAATAAGATGAACCGTCAGTTGTCCAAACTCGAACAATCCCCGGCAACGGCGCCAAAAACTTGGTACGCGAAATTGTGATCCCTGGTAATGGCTCGAAAAACTTGGTGCTCTAATCTTAATTCATAATTTGTCACAACTCCGTGTAGCTGACCAGCAAGTGCATTGGGTCGTCCAAGTAATAAAACCTTACGTGAGTAAGGGTCGATCCCACAGAGATTGTTGGTATGAAGCAAGCTATGGTCACCTTGTAAATCTCAGTCAGGTGGATATCAAATGGTTATGGAGTTTTTGAATAATAATGATAAATAAACAGAAAATAAAGATAAAAATACTTAGTTAAAGCATTGGTGAGAATTTCAGATAAGCGTATAGAGATGCTTTCGTTCCTCTGAACCTCTGCTTTCCTGCTGTCTTCATCCAATCAGTCTTACTCCTTTCCATGGCAAGCTTTATGTAGGGCATCACCGTTGTCAATGACTACGTCCCATCCTCTCTGTGAAAAAGGTCCAAATGCTCTATCACAGCACGGCTAATCATCTGGAGGTTCTCGATCATACTGGAATAGGATTCACCCTCCTTTTGCGTCTGTCACTACGCCCAGAACTCGCGAGTTTGAAGTTCATCACAGCCATCCCTTCCCAGATCCTACTCGGAATACCACAGACAAGGTTTAGACTTTCCGGATCTCAGGAATGGCCATCCATGGGTTCTAACTTATACCACAAAGATTCTAATATCTCGGACTCGGTCCTCTGTATTAGATATCTAAGAAATACTCATTCTAGCTTGTTTGCATGTAGAACAGAAGTGGTTGTCAGGTACGCGTTCATAAGTGAGAATAATGATGAGCGTCACATAATCATCACATTCATCATGTTCTTGGGTGCGAATGGATATCTTAGAAGCGGAATAAGTTGAATTGAATAGAAAAACAGTAGTACTTTGCATTAATCTTTGAGGAATAGCAGAGCTCCACACCTTAATCTATGGAGTGCAGAACTTATACCATTGAAAATACATAAGTGATGGTCCAGGCATGGCCGAGAGGCTAGCCCCCAAGGTCTAAGAACTAAACATTCCCAGATTGTCTAATACAATAGTAAAAAGTCCTATTTATACTAAACTAGTTACTAGGGTTTACAGAATTGAGTAAATGATGTAGAAATCCACTTCCGGGGCCCACTTGGTGTGTGCTTGGGCTGAGCTTGAAGTTTACACGTGGAGAGGTCATTCTTGGAGTTGAACGCCAGTTTGTAACGTGTTTCTAGCGTTGAACTCCACTTTGCAACTTGTCTCTGGCGCTGGACGCCAGACTGCAGCATAGAGCTGGCGTTGAATGCCAGTTTAGGTCGTCAAACCTTATTCAAAGTATGGACTACTATATATTTCTGGAAAGCTCTGGATGTTTACTTTCCAACGCAATTGGAAGCGCGCCATTTGGAGTTCTGTAGCTCCAGAAAATTCACTTTGAATGCAGGGAGGTCAGAATCCATCAGCATCTGCAGTCCTTCTTCAACCTCTGAATCTGATTTTTGCTCAAGTCCCTCAATTTCAGCCAGAAAATATCTGAAATCACACAAAAATGCACAAACTCATAGTAAAGTCCAGAAATGTGAATTTAACATAAAAACTAATAAAAACATCCCTAAAAGTAACTAGATCCTACTAAAAACATACTAAAAACAATGCCAAAAAGCGTATAAATTATCCGCTCATCACCCTGGCATCCAAACACCAGTGAGGGATCAGACACACACAAGTGCTTATTGCAACCCCTCTAAAAAGGCTTCTCCAACCACCTCTGTAGGAAATAAACCTACAGCAACCAAGGTTGAGGAATACAAAGTCAAGATGCCTTATCCTCAAAAACTCCGCCAAGAGGAGCAGTATAAGCAATTTGCCCGCTTTGTAGACTATCTCAGGACTTTTGAAATAAAGATTCTGTTTGCAGAGGCAGTTGAGCAAATACCCTCTTATGCCAAGTTCATGAAAGAGATCTTGAGTCATAAGAAGGATTGGAGAGAAACTGAAAGAGTTCTCCTCACTGAAGAATGCAGTGCAGTCATTCTGAAAAGCTTCCCAGAAAAGCTTAAAGATCCCGGGAGCTTTATGATACCATGCATATTAGAGGATAATTGCACCAAGACAGCTTTATGTGATCTTAGGGCAAGCATCGACCTAATACCTGCATCCATTATCAGAAAGCTTGGTTTAACTGAAGAAGTCAAACCAACCCGGATATGTCTCCAACTTGCTGATGACTCCATTAAATACCCATCAGGCGTGATTGAAGACATGATTGTCAGGGTTAGGCCATTCGCCTTCCCCATTGACTTTGTAGTGCTGGAAATGAAGGAGCACAAGAGTGCTACTCTCATTCTAGGAAGACCTTTCCTAGCAACTGGACGAACTCTCATTGATGTCCAAAAGGGGGAAGTAACCCTGAGAGTCAATGAGGATGAGTTTAAGTTGAATGCTGTCAAAGCCATGCAGCATCCAGACACACCAAAAGACTGCATGAAAGTTGATCTTATTGACTCTTTAGTTGACGAGATCAACATGGCTGAGAGTCTCGAATCAGAGCTGGAAGACATCTTTAAAGATGTTCAGCCTGATCTGGAGGATTCAGAGGAATTGAAAGAGCCCCTGAAACTTTCTCAGGAAGAGGAAAAACCTCCTAAACCCGAGCTCAAACCATTACCACCATCCCTGAAATATGCATTTCTGGGAGAAGGTGACACTTTTCCGGTGATCATAAGCTCTGCTTTAAATCCCCCGGAAGAGGAAGTGCTACTTCAAGTGCTAAGGACACACAAGACAGCTCTTGGGTTGTCCATAAGTGATCTTAAGGTCATCAGCCCAGCGAGATGCATGCACAAGATCCTATTGGAGGACGATGCTAAGCCAGTGGTTCAACCACAGAGGCAGCTAAATCCAGCCATGAAGGAAGTGGTGCAGAAAGAGGTCACCAAGTTACTGGAGGTTGGGATTATTTATCCTATTTCTGATAGCCCCTGGGTGAGCCCTGTCCAAGTTGTCCCCAAAAAGGGAGGCATGACAGTGGTTCATAATGAAAAAAATAAACTGGTTCCTACAAGAATAGTTATAGGGTGGTGCATGTGTATTGACTATAGAAGGCTCAATACAGCCACCAGAAAGGATCATTTTCCTTTACCATTCATAGACCAGATGCTAGAAAGACTAGCAGGTCATGATTATTACTACTTTTTAGATGGCTATTCAGGCTACAACCAAATTTCAGTAGATCCCCAGGATCAAGAGAAAACAGCATTCACATGTCCATCTGGAGTATTTGCCTACAGAAGGATGCCATTTGGGCTATGTAATGCACCTGCAACCTTTCAGAGATGCATGCTCTCTATTTTCTCTGATATGGTGGAAACATTTCTGGAAGTCTTCATGGATGACTTCTCAGTATATGGAGACTCATTCAGCTCTTGTCTTGATCACCTAACACTGGTTCTGAAAAGATGCAAAGAGACTAACCTAGTTTTAAACTGGGAAAAATGTCACTTTATGGTGACTGAAGGGATTGTCCTTGGGCACAAGATTTCAAACAAGGGAATAGAGGTGGATCAAGCTAAGGTAGAGGTAATTGAAAAATTACCACCACCTGCCAATGTTAAGGCAATCAGAAGCTTTTTGGGGCATGCAGGATTCTATAGGAGGTTTATAAAGGATTTTTCAAAAATTGTAAAACCTCTGAGCAACCTGCTAGCTACTGACACGCCATTTGTGTTTGACACAGAGTGTCTGCAGGCATTTGAAACTCTGAAAGCTAAGCTGGTTACAGCACCAGTTATTTCTGCACCAGACTGGACATTACCATTTGAACTAATGTGTGATGCCAGTGACAATGCCATTGGTGCAGTATTGGGGCAGAGGCATGACAAGCTTCTGCATGTCATTTATTATGCTAGCCGTGTTTTAAATGATGCCCAGAAAAATTACACAACCACAGAAAAAGAATTGCTTGCAGTGGTTTATGCCATTGACAAGTTTAGATCATACTTAGTAGGATCAAAAGTGATTGTGTACACCGACCATGCTGCTCTTAAATATCTACTTACAAAGCAGGATTCAAAACCCAGGCTCATAATATGGGTGTTGCTTCTGCAAGAGTTTGATATAGAAATAAGAGATAGAAAATGGACAGAAAACCAAGTGGTTGATCATCTGTCCCGGATAGAACCAGTAGAAGGGGCGTTCTTTCCCTCTATTGAGATCTCTGAAACCTTTCCGGATGAGCATTTGTTCGCTATTCAGGAAACACCATGGTTTGCAGACATTGCAAACTATAAAGCTGCAAGGTTCATACCCAAGGAGTACAGCAGGAAACAAAAGAAAAAATTAATTACTGATGTAAAGTACTACTTGTGGGATGAACCCTATCTCTTTAAGAGATGTGCAGACGGAATAATCCGTAGGTGTGTGCCTAGAGAAGAAGCACAGAAGATCTTATGGCATTGCCATGGGTCACAATATAGAGGTCATTTCGGAGGTGAGCGAACAGCCACCAAGGTCTTCCAAAGTGCCTTCTACTGGCCTACCCTCTATAGAGATTCCCGAGAGTTTGTACGTAACTGTGACAGTTGCCAGAGATCTGGTAATCTGCCTCATGGTTACGCCATGCCTCAACAAGGAATCTTGGAGATTGAGTTATTTGATGTATGGGGTATTGACTTCATGGGGCCTTTCCCACCATCATACTCAAACACTTATATTCTGGTTGCAGTCGACTATGTATCCAAATGGGTAGAGGCCATTGCCACACCCACTAATGATACTAAGACAGTGCTGAAGTTCCTCTAGAAATATATCTTCAGCAGGTTTGGTGTCCCTAGAGCACTAATTAGTGATGGGGGCACTCACTTCTGCAACAAACAGCTTTACTCTGCTATGGTCCGGTATAGAATTAGTCACAAGGTGGCAACTCCATATCATCCACAGACAAACGGGCAAGCTGAAGTCTCTAATAGAGAACTGAAAAGAATCCTGGAATGGACTGTAAATACTCGTAGACAAGATTGGGCGAGAAGCTTAGATGATGCTCTGTGGGCTTACAGAACAGCATTCAAGACTCCTATAGGGACCTCTCCATACCAGCTTGTGTATGGTAAGGCCTGTCATCTGCCCGTGGAACTGGAACATAAGGCCTATTGGGCAACCAGATTCCTAAACTTTGATGCCAGATTAGCTGGAGAAAAAAGATTGCTCCAGCTAAATGAGCTAGAGGAATTCAGACTCACTGCTTTCGAAAATGCCAAGCTTTACAAAGAGAAAGCAAAAAGGTGGCATGACAGAAAGCTGTCATCTAGAGTCGTTGAACCAGGACAGAAGGTTCTGCTATTTAACTCTAGGCTCCGGCTATTCCCCGGGAAACTGAAATCCCGGTAGAGGGGACCATATGTGATTACAAGTGTGTCACCATATGGCTATGTGGAGCTTCAAGACATTGATTCTAATAAGAAGTTCATTGTTAATGGACAGTGAATGAAGCATTATCTTGAAGGCAATGTTGAGCAAGACTGCTCAAGGCTGATGCTAGATTAAAAGCTCAGCAAGGTCCAGCTAAAGACAATAAAGAAGCGCTTGCTGGGAGGTAACCCAACCATTAGCAAAACTTTTTTTGTTATTTTATTTTATTCTATTCTTCATTTTATTTATTTTTAAATTATAGAAGTTCAATATTAATAATCTTCAAGGTAAAGAATCAATTGCATAAGTTCACAGGGTTACAGAAGGATTTAGAGCACAAAACAGGGAAAAGAAGTTCACTGGCAAGAAAACGCCAGTAAGAGGCACAATTGGGCGTTAAACGCCCAAAAGAAGCATCTACTGGGCGTTTAACGCCAGTAATGATACCTTTCTGGGACTTAAACGCCAGAATGGGTACCATTCTAGGCGTTTAACGCCATACTTGCAGCGTCCTGGGCGTTCAGGAAAAATGCCCAGTGATAAAGGAATTCTGGTGTTTAATGCCAGCCAGAAGCAACAGCTGGGCGTTAAACGCCCAAAAGAAGCTACAGAGGGGCGTTAAACGCCCAAAACATGCAGCAATTGGGCATTTAATGCCAGGATTGTGGAAGGGAGGAAGTTTTTGTTCCCAACTTGATTTTTTTTAAAATTTTCATATTTCAATCCATTTTTCTTGCATAAACATGTTCCCATACATTCATTTTTTAAAATTTTTTTCCAAAAAATTTTAAAAATATCTTAATCCTAAAATTAAATCTTTCTCAATTCTTCTTCAACCTCTTCTCAAATCTTTTTCAAAACAAATCTATCTTTTTCAAAATTCTTTTTTTCAAACTCATCAATCTCTTTTTCAAATCTTCACAATATTTTTAGAACAAATCTATCTTTTTCAAATATCTTTCATATCTTTTCAATTTTAAATTACATCTGTTCCTATCTTACTTATCTTTTCCAAATCACATTTTCTATCATATCTTTTTAAAAGATTTTCGAAAACCCACCCCCTTCCCTTTAAATCCTCGTTCGGCCTCCCCCTCTCTTCCACAATTCAAACTTGGCTCACCCTCTATCCCTCTCCTTTCTTTTCTTTTGCTTGAGGACAAGCAAATCTCTAAGTTTGGTGTGTTTATCCATGATCACTAAGCCAATACCCACCAAGATCATGGCTCCTAAGGAAAAACAAACCGACTCAAGAGGCAAGAAAGAGAATATTCCAAAACCACTTTGGAATCAAGAAAAGTTCTTAACCAAAGAACATTCAGACCATTACTACAAAACAATGGGTCTAAGGTCAGTGATCCCAGAAGTTAAATTCGATCTGAAAGAAGACAAATATCCAGAGATCCAAGAGCAAATTCGAAACAGGAGCTGGGAAGTCCTAGCTAATCCTGAAACAAAGGTGGGAATAAACATGGTTCAGGAATTCTACTCTAATCTGTGGCAAACAGACAGACAGAGAATAGCTGGAACTGCGTTCTATGACTATCGAACTCTGGTCAGAGGGAAGATTGTTCACACCCACCCTGACAAAATAAGGGAAATCTTCAAGCTGTCTCAACTGCAAGATGACCCAGACTCCTTTAATAGGAGAATGATGAGACCAAATCAGATCTTGGAAAAAATCCTAGAGGACATATGCCTCCCTGGAGCTAAATGGACAACCAACACAAAGGGTGTCCCAAACCAACTCAAAAGAGGGGATCTCAAACCAGTCGCCAGAGGCTGGCTGGACTTTATTGGGCGCTCTATACTGCCCACTAGCAACCGCTCTGAAGTCACCATCAAAAGAGCAGTGATGATCCATTGCATTATGCTGGAAAAAGAAGTGGAAGTTCATCAGCTGATTTCTTGTGAGCTTTACAAAATTGCAAACAAGAACTCCAAAGATGCTAAATTGGCTTATCCAAGCTTGATCTCCCTGTTATGTAAAGATGCTGGAGTAAAGATGGGAGTAGATGAGTATATTTCATTTGAGCAACCAATCACCAAAAAGTCAATGGAAGGACAAGTGCAGGACGATCCCATCAAGAGGAGAGCACAGGAGTTCCTCCCGAAAATTCCTCAATTTGAATACTGGGGGCACCTAGAAGCATCTATCACCAAGTTGCAAGAAGCTATGGATCAACTGAAGGAAGAATAGCAAAATCAAAACAGCATGCTCTGCAAGCTGCTTAGGGAACAAGAAGAGCAAGGGCGTGAACTGAAAGAACTGAATCGCCAGAAGCTATCTCTTGAAGGGCCAAGCACTCCACAGACTAAAGAGGCATCTACCTCCCAAAGCAAAGGTTGTTGAGTCCTAACTCTGTGATAACCTTTTATCTATTTTAAGAGTCTATGAGTATTAAAATTAGAGTCATTTGTCTTTATGTCTTTAGTTTCTTTTCTTTTATTGCTAAGTATCTGCTTTTATGCCTAATTTATATTATTTCCAATAAATAATAAATAAAGATTAGAGTCTATGCCTTAAAGTTATGAACATCCTATGAATCCATCACCAACAAGAAGTACATGGTTTCGAATTCATCCTTGAAACTAGTTTAATTATTTTGATGTGGTGACAATACTTTTTGTTTTTTGAATGAATGCTTGAATAGTGCATATGTCTTTTGAATTTGTTGTTTATGAATGTTAAAATTGTTGGCTTTTGAAAGAATGAGGAAAACGGATAAATGTTATTTGATAATCTGAAAAATCATAAAAAATGATTCTTGAAGCAAGAAAAAGTAGTGAAGAACAAAGCTTGCAGAAAAAAAATGCGAAAAAAAAGAAGAAAAAAAATATATAAAGAAAAAGAAAAAGCAAGTAGAAAAAGCCAATAGCCCTTAAAATCAAAAGGCAAGGGTAATAAAAAGGATCCAAGGCTTTGAGCATCAGTGGATAGGAGGGCCCAAAAGGAATAAAATCCTGGCCTAAGCGGCTAAACCAAGCTGTCCCTAACCATGTGCTTGTGGCGTGAAGGTGTCAAGTGAAAACTTGAGACTGAGCGGTTAAAGTCAAGGTCCAAAGCAAAAAGAAGAGTGTGCTTAAGAACCCTGCACACCTCTAATTGGGGACTCTAGCAAAGCTGAGTCACAATCTGAAAGGGTTCACCCAGTTATGTGTCTGTGGCATTTATGTATCAGGTGGTAATACTGGAAAACAAAGTGCTTAGGGCCACGGCCAAGACTCATAAAGTAGTTGTGTTCAAGAATCAACATAATGAACTAGGAGAATCAATAAAACTATATGAATTCTGAGTTCCTATAGATGCCAATCATTCTGAACTTCAATGAATAAAGTGATATGCTAAAACTATTCAAGAGGCAAAAAGCTACTAGTCCCGCTAATCTGATTGGAGCTAAGTTTCATTGATATTTTGGAATTTATAGTATATTCTCTTCTTTTTATCCTATTTGATTTTCAGTTGCTTGGGGACAAGCAACAATTTAAGTTTGGTGTTGTGATGAGCGGATAATTTATACGCTTTTTGGCATTATTTTTACTAAGTTTTTAGTATGATTTAGTTAGTTTTTAGTATATTTTTATTAGTTTTTTAATAAAAATCATATTTCTGGACTTTACTATGAGTTTGTGTGTTTTTCTGTGATTTCAGGTACTTTCTGGCTAAAATTGAGGGACCTGAGCAAAAATCTGATTCAGAGGCTGAAGAAGGACTGCAGATGCTGTTGCATTCTGACCTCCCTGCACTCAAAGTGGATTTTCTAGAGCTACAAGAGTCCAAATTGCAAGCTCTCAATTGCGTTGAAAAGTAGACATCCAGGGCTTTCCAGCAATATATAATAGTTTATACTTTGCTCGAAGATAAATGATACAAACTGGCGTTCAACGCCAGTTCTCTGCCCTATTCTGGTGTTAAACGCCAGAAACAGGTTACAAGTTGGAGTTAAATGGCCAAAACAGGTTACAACCTGGCGTTTAACTCCAGAAACAGCCTAGGCACGTGTAAAGCTCAAGTTTCAGCCCCAGCACACACCAAGTGGGCCCCGGAAGTGGATTTCTGTACTATCTATCGTAGTTTACTCATTTTCTGTAAACCTAGGTTACTAGTTTAGTATTTAAACAACTTTTAGAGATTTATTTTGTATCTCATGACATTTTAGATCTGAACTTTGTACTCTTTGATGGCATGAGTCTCTAAACTCCATTGTTGGGGGTGAGGAGCTCTGCTGTGTCTCGATGAATTAATGCAACTATTTCTGTTTTCTATTCAAACACGCTTGTGTTCTATCTAAGATGTTCATTCACACTTCAATATGATGGATGTGATGAACCGTGACATTTATCACCATTCTCAACCTATGAACACGTGACTGACAACCACCTCCGTTCTACCTTCGATTGAATGAGTATCTCTTGGATTCCTTAATCAGAATCTTCGTGGTATAGGCTAGAATCCATTGGCAGCATTCTTGAGAATCCGGAAAGTCTAAACCTTGTCTGTGGTATTCCGAGTAGGATTCAGGGATTGAATAACTGTGACGAGCTTCAAACTCACAAGGGTTGGGCGTAGTGACAGACGCAAAAGGATCAATGGATCCTATTCCAGCATGAGTGAGAACCGACAGATGATTAGTCGTGCGGTGACAGCGCACCTGGACCATTTTCACTGAGAGGACGGATGGTAGCCATTGACAATGGTGATCCACCAAGACACAGCTTGCCATAGGAGGAACCTTGCGTGCATGAAGAAGAAGACATGGGGAAAGAAGAGATTCAGAAGACAAAGCATCTCCAAAACTCCAACATATTCTCCATTACTGCATTATAAGTACTATTTAATTTATGCTTTTTACTCTTCATAAATATAATCACTCTTATCATTGATTTCCTGACTAAGAATTACAAAATAACCATAGCTTGCTTCAAGCCGACAATCTCCATGGGATCGACCCTTACTCACGTAAGGTATTACTTGGACGACCCAGTGCACTTGCTGGTTAGTGGTACGAGTTATGAAAAGTGTGATTTACAATTCGTGCACCAGCAACCCAATGTTATTTAATTATATCTATTTTATTTTTATTGTTATTTCATATTTTATTAGGTTGATGATAATGTGAAGTTACAAAAACTATTGAAAAATAAAAAATAAAATGAAAAACAGCATTAAAAACAGCACACCCTGGAGGAAGAGCATTTTGGCGTTTAAACGCTAGAAACAAGCATCTGTCTGGCGTTTAACGCCAGAAACAAGCACCAAGCTGGCGTCTAACGCCAGAAACAAGCACCAAGCTAGCGTTTAACGCCAAAAACAAGCATGAACCTTGCGTTAAACACCAAAAACAGGCTACATTTGGGCGTTTAACGCCAAAAATAGGCAGCAGTCTGGCGTTAAATGCCAGTATTGCATACTAAGGGCGTTTTACACGCCCAATTGGAGCAGGGATGTTAAGTCCTTGACCCCACTGGATCTGTGGACCCACAGGATCCCCACCTACCCTAACTCTCTCTCTTCACACCTTTTCATAACCCTCTTCCCCAAATACCCTTCACCAACCACCTCAATCACTCTTCCCCATCACCTCTTAACCACTCACATCCCTCCACTCTTTCCCATAAACCCCACCTACCTCCAAAATTCAAAATTATTTTCCCTCCCAAATCCAACCCTAATGGCTGAACCCTAAACCTCCCCCAACTCCTATATAAACCCCTCATTCCTTCTTCATTTCCACACAACACAACCCTTTCTTCTTCCCCTTGGCCGAATACACACCTCTCTCCCTCTTCTCCATTTTTCTTCTTCTTCTCTTTCTTTCTTTCTTCTTTTGCTCGAGAACGAGCAAACATTTTAAGTTTGGTGTGGTAAAAGCATTGCTTTTTGTTTTTCCATAACCATTAATGGCACCTAAGACCAAAGAAACCTCAAGAAAGAGGAAAGGGAAGGCAATTACTTCCACCTCTGAGTCATGGGAGATGGAGAGATTTATCTCAAAGGTCCATCAAGACCACTTCTATGAAGTTGTGGCCAAGAAGAAAGTGATCCCTGAGGTTCCTTTCAAGCTCAAAAAGAGCGAATATCGGGAGATCCAACAAGAGATTAGAAGAAGAGGATGGAAAGTTCTCTCTAATCCTATTCAACAAGTCGGGATCTTAATGGTTCAAGAGTTCTATGCAAACGCATGGATCACTAGGAACCATGATCAAAGTGTGAACCCGAATCCAAAGAATTGGCTTACCATAGTTCGGGGGAAATACTTAGATTTCAGTCCGGAAAATGTAAGGTTGGCGTTCAACTTGCCAATGATGCAAGAAAACGCACGCCCCTACACTAGAAGGGTCAGCTTTGATCAAAGGTTGGACCAAATTTTCATGGACATATGTGTAGAAGGAGCTCAATGGAAAGTTGACTCAAGAGGCAAGCCGGTTGAATTGAGAAGACCGGACCTTAAGCCTGTAGCTAGAGGATGGTTGGAGTTTATTCAACGCTCAATTATTCCTACTAGCAACCAGTCTGAAGTTACTGTAGACCGGGCCATCGTGATCCATAGTATCATGATTGGAGAGGAAGTAGAAGTTCATGAGATTATACCTCAAGAACTCTATAAGGTGGCTGACAAGTCTTCCACTTTGGCAAGGTTAGCCTTTCCTCACCTCATTTGCTACCTCTGCAATTCGGCTAGAATTGACATAGAGGGAGACATCCTCATTGATGAGGACAAGCCCATCACTAAGAAAAGGATGGAACAACAAGAGATCATGGACCTCAACAAGAGCATGAGAAAATTCCTCACTATGAAATTCCTGAGATGCTTCAAGGGATGCACTTCCCTCCATAAAACTATTGGGAGCAAATCAACACTTCCCTAGGAGAATTAAGTTCCAACATGGGACAACTAAGGATGGAGCACCAAGAGCACTCCATCATCCTCCATGAGATTAGAGAAGATCAAAGAGCTATGAGGGAGGAGCAACAAAGACAAGGAAGAGACATAGAGGAGCTCAAGAGCACCATTGGTTCTTCAAGAAGAGGAAGACGCCACCCTCACTAAGGTGGACCCGTTCCTTAATCTCCTTGTTCTTATTTTCCTATTTTTTGTTTACTATGCTTCATGTTTATTTATGTTTGTGTCTTTATTACATGATCATTAGTGTTTAAATGTCTATGTCTTAAAGCTATGAATGTCCTATGAATCCATCACCTCTCTAATTGAAAACTATTCTAAAAACAAAAGAACAAGAAGTACATGGTTTCGAATTCATCCTTGAAACTAGTTTAATTATTTTGATATGGTGACAATACTTTTTGTTTTCTGAATGAATGCTTGAACAGTGCATATGTCTTTTGATATTGTTGTTTATGAATGTTAAATATGTTGGCTCTTGAAAGAATGATGAAAAAGGAGAAATGTTATTGATAATCTGAAAAATCATAAAATTGATTCTTGAAGCAAGAAAAAGCAGTGAATACAAAAGCTTGCGAAAAAAAAGAAAAGAAAAAAGAAAAATGACAAAAAAAAGAGAGAAAAAGAAAAAGCAAGCAGAAAAGGCCAAAATCTCTTTAAACCAAAAGGCAAGAGCAAAAAGCCAATAGCCCTTAAAACCAAAAGGCAAGGGTAATAAAAAGGATCCAAGACTTTGAGCATCAATGGATAGGAGGGCCTAAAGGAATAAAATCCTGGCCTAAGCGGCTAAACCAAGCTGTCCCTAACCATGTGCTTGTGGCGTGAAGGTGTCAAGTGAAAACTTGAGACTGAACGGTTAAAGTCAAGGTCCAAAGAAAAAAAAAGAGTGTGCTTAAGAACCCTGGACACCTCTAATTGGGGACTTTAGCAAAGCTGAGTCACAATCTGAAAAGGTTCACCCAGTTATGTGTCTATGGCATGTATGTATCCGGTAGTAATACTGCTAAACAGAGTGCTTAGGGCCACGGCCAAGACTCATAAAGTAGTTGTGTTCAAGAATCAACATACTGAACTAGGAGAATCAATAACACTATCTAAAATCTAAGTTCCTAAAGATGCCAATCATTCTGAACTTCAAGGGATAAAGTGAGATGCCAAAACTGTTCAAAGGCAAAAAGCTACTAGTCCCACTCATCTGATTGGAGCTAAGTTTCATTTATATTTGGAATTTATAGTATATTCTCTTCTTTTTATCCTATTTGACTTTCAGTTGCTTGGGGACAAGCAACAATTTAAGTTTGGTGTTGTGATGAGCGGATAATTTATACGCTTTTTGGCATTGTTTTTACTAAGTTTTTAGTATGATTAAGTTAGTTTTTAGTATATTTTTATTAGTTTTTAAATAAAAATCACATTTCTGGACTTTACTATGAGTTTGTGTGTTTTTCTGTGATTTCAGGTAATTTCTGGCTGAAATTGAGGGACTTGAGCAAAAATCAGATTCAGAGGTTGAAGAAGGACTGCAGATGCTGTTGGATTCTGACCTCCCTGCACTCAAAGTGGATTTTCTGGAGCTACAGAAGTCCAAATAGCGCGCTATCAATTACGTTGGAAAGTAGACATCCAGGGCTTTCAAGCAATATATAATAGTCCATACTTTGCTCGAGTTTAGATGACACAAACTGGCGTTCAACACCAGTTTTCTGCCCTATTCTGGAGTTAAACGCCAGAAACAGGTTGCAAAGCAGAGTTAAACGCCAGGAACAGGTTACAAACTGGCGTTTAACTCCAAGGAAGACCTCTACACGTGAAAGCTTCAATGCTCAGCCCAAGCACACACCAAGTGGGCCCGAAAGTGGATTTCTGCATCATTTACTCATTTCTGTAAACCCTAGTGACTAGTTTAGTATAAATAGGACTTTTTACTATTGTATTTACAATATTTGATCAGTCTTATGCTATCTTAGACCTTTATGGAGGCTAGCCATTCGGCCATGCCTGGACCTTCATCACTTATGTATTTTTAACGGTAGAGTTTCTACACACCATAGATTAAGGTGTGGAGCTCTGCTGTTCCCCATGAATTAATGCAAAGTACTATTATTTTTCTATTCAACTCAAGCCTATTTCTTCTCTAAGATATTCATTCGCACACAAGAACATGATGAATGTGATGATTATGTGACGCTCATCACCATTCTCACCTATGAACGCGTGCCTGACAAGCACTTTCGTTCTACATGAAAACAAGCTTGAATGCATATCTCTTAGCCTTCTGATTCACGATCAGAGTCTTCGTGGTATAGGCTAGAATTATTGGTGGCCATTCTTGAGATCCGGAAAATCTAAACCTTGTCTGTGGTATTTTGAGTAGGATCTGGGAAGGGATGGCTATGACGAGCTTCAAACTCGCGAGTGCTGGGCGTAGTGACAGACGTAAAAAGATTACTGAATCCTATTCCAGTATGATCGAGAACCGACAGATGATTAGCCGTGCGGTGACACCGCATTTTGGACCATTTTCACTGAGAGGACGGAAAGTATCCATTGACAACGGTGATGCCCTACATAAAGCTTGCCATGGAAAGGAGTAGGAATGATTGGATGAAGACAGCAGGAAAGCAGAGGTTCAGGAGGAACAAAAGCATCTCTATATGCTTATCTGAAATTCTCACCAATGAATTACATAAGTATCTCTATCCTATTTTATATTTTAATTATATTTTAATTATCAATTCACCATAACCATTTGAATTCGCCTAACTGAGATTTGCAAGGTAACCATAGCTTGCTTCAAGTCGACAATCTCCGTGGGATCGACCCTTACTCACATAAGGTTTATTACTTGGATGACCTAGTGCACTTGCTGGTTAGTTGTACAAAGTTGTGACAAAGAACTAAGATTATAAACGTGCGTATTAAGTTTTTAGCGCCGTTACCAAAGAATGAACGATCACGATTTCGCATACCATACTTCAACCTCGGGTCGTTCTCTCTAGGACGCAATTGGAAGTGTTTATCTTTCAGTTGTGGAGGCAAAAAGGGGGGTTTTATGCAATCAAAGAACTAAAGATTAAAGAAACTAAGCAATAAAAGAACTAAGAGATGCTCAAAATTGTAATAAATCCAATTAAACAGAAGACGAGATCAAAACTAGTGAAAATGCTAGAAATTCAATAAAGAGCCTTGACTTGGGAATGAGAATCCAAGGAATCCTATCATCGCCATAACCACAACTATGATAATTATGATGAGTCAATCTCGCCTAATCAACCCTAACCATCGAGGAGTAAGTCAAGCAAGCATAATTGACCTTAATCCATAAGTCCTAGCTAACTTACCAAAATAGTTGATAAAAAGCTAGCGTCAATGGAAACAAGAGTCAACTAACTACCCAAGAATTACCACTAAATGTCGGACATTATGACTCTAGTATCCTAGGAACTCAAACCACAAGCTAAGGTGTGAAAATCTACTCAAATTCTAAGGTTGGCATTTTTACAAACACCTTGTGTGCATGAAAGTAAAACATGAAAAATTGCAAAGTAAAATAGAAAACTATGACCAACTATCAACAAAACCAAACATAAACAAGCAATCAAACATAAAAGAAGCATGAAACATAAAATTCACCAATCAAAACTTCAAGAACTCAAAATTGCAATTATAAACAATGTGCTTGAACAAAAGGAAATGAAAATAAAGACAATGTAATTAAAGAGGAATTAAAGAGTACTTACGATTGAAGATGATCAAAATCCAAAATTAAGCTTGCTATAAAATGCTACATGGAAATGAAAATGAAAACCCTAAGAGAGCAATCTACTCTACACTACTCCTACTCCTAATTACTCTCTAAAACTATCTAAGTGAACCCCCTCTAACTAATGTGTTGAATCCCCCTTATATAGCACTCCAAATTCAGCTCCAAGCCTTCAAAATTTGGGCCAAAAGCCCTCAGAAAATGCATAGCACGCGTTTCATTAACAAAATCACGTGCAGGGACCTATGCGGATGCACAGATGTATGCATCCACACACGCGGGTAAAAAGTCCTATGCGTACGCACAGGTACTCGTGCGTACGCACACGTCGCTGTGTGTGCTTTCCTTGTTTTCTTCATGTTTTCTCCCTTGTACATGCTTCCTTCCACTTTTGGTCATCCATTCTTGCCTCTAAGGCCTGAAATCACTCACAAACTATATCACATCATCGAATGACATAAAAGTGGAATTAAATTGCTCATTTCAAGCACAAAATTTCATGTTTTCACATTTAGGATCAAATTGGGGACAAAACACAAAAGTATTCTATTTTGGTGCTTAAGTATGAGTTCATGTGCTAGAATCCATCCAATTTGAGTCAAAATATACCATCAAATATGACTCATCAAGTTAGTAAGAGTTTTGTACACTATATGTACACAAAAAAATTATCTAAAGTTCATACTATTTCTCCATCATATATGGTTGATATCTTCATCATTAAAAAAAGTCACTCTTTCCAACTCCGGTTCATCAAGAGAAAGGTGAGCCAAGAGAAGCATATATAGAACCAAAAATTAAACCATGGAAAAACATTCTCTCTTACTTGGAATGGAGTAGGCAGACGACGACCGAAGATGCGATGACAGGCAGCGAGAACTGGTGAACAGGGAGAAACGACGACGAGCACAGAGGAAGTGGCGGCGACGACCAAAGGTGTTGAGATTGACGACTAACACTCATACAGTGACGATGACCGGAGGTGGTGGCAGACCAGCAGTGACGAGGAGAAAGTGTGGTGCCAAAGAGGGTGTGACAGCGGAAGGGAAAAAGTTAGGGACTTAGGGTTTTACTATTTTACTTTTGTAAAAACTAAAAATCACTAAAGTTTAACTTTTGGGCCGTGTCCTGCGTGTCCAGGTTGTGTCCGGCAATGTTTTTTGTTTTTTTTTGGATAGGACACGGATGGACACGCAAGACAAGCGTGTCAGACGAGTGTCTATATGCGTTATGTTCACACACCGACACGACAACTCAACGAAGTGTCTGTGATTCATAAACCACCAATGTGTGTTTGTGTTTTATATATATATTGTGCATGTGAGGTTGAGCTAGTCTAATTTTGCAAGGGCCAAAATTTAATTCTGTAGACTCTAAATTATATTATCCGTGCAGAGATAGAGCTAGTCCAATTTTGTAGGGACTAAAATTTAGTGCATAATTTTAAAAGTTGGTCAGAATTAGTTAGTCGAACTACGAATTGATTGAAAATAAAGTTTGATTTAATGAAAAACTTGCTTCATAAAAGAACCAGATGAAAATCGAAAAATTAGCAAATTTCTAAATTATGAACAAAATGACGTCGTTTTAGGTTTGGAGAAGGAAAAAAAAAGTCAAACAAAACTCGAAATGAAGAGAAAAAAAACCCTAAAGCTTAAATCATCCATTCTTCCTTTTCCTAATCATGTTCTACCTTGCTTTCCTCATACCTAACCGTTGCATTTCCTTTTACCACCATTATCGCCTTCCCTTCACTAGCGCTAGCACCTTCCATCCTTGCGTTACTTATCATCACTATCGTTGCCTTTGTTGTCACTATCATAATCCAGTTAACTTTCCTCATAATCCAGTCACCTTACTTGTAAGTCTTAGTAATAACAAAGTATTTTTTTATGAACATATAAAAAAATTTTATTTAAAAAAAATTGATTATAAAATTTTTTCAACATCCATATGAAAAGCAATGTTAAAATGATTTTGTACTTGTTGAAGCAAAGTTCAACTTTACACCAAAAATGAAATTAAAGTAGGAATCGAGACTAGACCCTTAAGTCTCATGGTAAACTTTGAAGAATGTTTGCCAGACCAAAGAATAGCTTAACTCGATCATAACATTAGTCGTGAAGGGCGAAGATGAGCTTTGACTCTAAGGAAAAAGAACAAAGCTGGGGCTTTGAGCTTGATTCGAAGGGAATAGAAGGCTAATAGTTAATACGAGATAGGTTGAAAGGAAGCTTGAGACTAACAAGCACTACAATAAAAATGACCGTCGAATTTATTGTCAAATTTAGCGTCACAGAATAATGACAGATTTACTAGCAGTAAAGATATCGAATTCGTCAGGTTAAATTATTACCGGCAGATTTATGTTTTCGACTGTAAATTTGTCGGTAATAATTGGAGGGAAACAACAAAAATAGGCGCGTAAGTTTGTATTGGATTTGCCGTTGGATAAACCTACCAGTAAACTCAATGAGTAGAAATGCTGCATTTTAGTGACCTACAATGGTTTACCGTTGGATTTTTTTTACGGTAATTTTATCCTAAATTTGAAGTATGAACGTTCTCCCCCTTTTTTTCGAAGCCGTCTCTCTCTCTCTCTCTACCCTTTCTTCTCCTTCTCTCTTTCTCTCTAACCCTCTCCCTCCTTGCCACTCCGTCAACCCCGCCACTGCCTTCTCAATTAGTCTCTCTCTCTCTCTCTCTACTTTCTGCTTCCACTCTCTCTCTAACTTTCTCCTTCCCTGCCGCTCCATCGGCCCCGCCACCACATCCCCTCCAGCAGTCCCTCTCCCTCTCACCGCCATCCAATTCTGCTAGCCGCCCCCAATAGCACCAGCCACCACCAATATTTTCCTGTCCACCTTTGTATCTGTATTCTTTGGTAAATAAATTTCTATTTTTATTTTCGTTAAAGTTAGGATTAATTTAGGTTTTAGTTGTTAATTAGTATAATAATTTAGTTAGAAATAATTTTTCTGTTTAGTGAATTTATGTGGTTAAGATAGGATTAGATTAGGTTATTAGACTTTTGTGAGTTCTAATGCTGTAATAATGTGATACTGTTGTTGTTGTGATGTTAGTTTTGAATTGGAGTTGAATTTAGTAAATTAGTGATGCTCAAGCTTGAATACATATACTTCACATAGTTTAATACTGTTCAAATAGGCATATTACTAAATGTCTGTGTAATTAAATAATTAATTATCTATCATTCTAGTAGTTCTTTATTTTATGCATAGTTAGTGAAATTAACTATATTATATTACCTGTTATAATGTATCTGTTATAATGTATATTATATGTTAAATATTGCTTATGGATGACTTCTTGAGATCATTTTAAATGACTTATGGATGACTTCTTATTTGCATACGGACAAAATTATACATGTAGTAATATATATTGCTAAATGTTTGTGAAGTTGGAATGTACACTTACCTCTTTGGTTTTAGTTAATTTTAACATATAATGTATTTCTTTAACTAAGTTTAACGTAGTTTATTTTGATTAAGTATTTTGAATGATGTTGTGAATATGTTTAGCAGATTTTTGATTGGTATGTTCTTTGCAAACATGACGACAAGTAGATCTTGATGGAAATTTTTTAAAATGATTTTGTACGTCTAAAGATGGAAGGTCTGTTGTTGGACTAACCCTCAGTGAGTATGTACGCCACAATATTTAACCCATGTTATTGGCCATTAGATCTTTGCTTCAAGCTGTGAAGCTTGATTTGTTGAGACCTAGATCTTGATATCAATTGAAGATTTTTAATGGCCTAGAGAGGGGTGGGGGGGATTGAATTTGTGGCCTCTTTTAAATTTGTACACTTTAACTTCAAACTAAATTTAAATCAGAGTTGCTGATAAGTCTAAAATATTGATTATGCAAGCACAATTTAGTTTTGTCTCTTGACAATTAATCAGTAACAAAGCAAAAAAGTTACTTTTGAATACACTGAGTTGCTGTGACGTCTGTGAGATTGATGATGCAGGAGACAATTTCATTTTGTTTCATATCAAAAGAAAACAGAAATAGAATAGAGAAGAGTAAATGACACAGCTATGTATTCTGGTTTAACCACCGTGTAGAATGTGACTTACATCCAGTCTCTACCACAACAGTAGTAGAATTTTTACTATCTTTTCAAAAATTTACAAACACCAATTTCCAATTATTCAACTTAATCCTATCAAGGACAAACCAAATTTCTAGCTAATTTGATTTAGCTAGGTTCACTCTTAGATTTTCAACATCTAAGTGCTCACCCAACTTAGTAAGAGAATCTTCTCAGTATCATAAATACAAAACAATACATACAAAAGAGATCGAAATAATTTTTTGACTTTTCTCCATGATTACTTTCTTTGAATTTTTTCTCAATGGCTTTGACTAATATCTCACATATTTGCATTTTTCCATTGATTAAAAAGACAAAGAAGGATAAAACTGAAGAATAGAAAATTCAATGTAAAATCATAAAGGAGAAGAAGTTATAGCTAAAAAGCTATGAAGACTCAAATAGTGTGCTAACTCTACTTACTTCAATTTTTAGTCGTTTACTCTTATAGCTTCCAAAACTTGAGTTTGGTTGAACATCTTTGACTTTGTTCTTCTTTCCCATAAATTATATCAGAGACGCAGATAAGAGATGAGACAACAGTAATGATTTCATGGATTATAGAGTTGGCTTTAATCTTTACCTAGTTGATTCTCTTTCTTCCTTTTTCTTTCACTTCAAAAATTTGAACTATTGATCTATTCTTTGGCTCCAAGTTTCAATTGTGACCTTTAATTTATAAGGGAGTAAAACAACTTCTATTTTTTTTTCTTGCCCAAAAATGTGCAGTTAGAAGATGGTAGTTTCAACAAGTTAGAATGATTCCATAAAGATGATAGCTTTCTTTGTTTTGCCTCTGAACCAAATCTAATTTTATTTTTCTCTTTTGCCTTCAATCTTTGACTTTTTCCTCTTTTTCCCTTTTGGTGCATAAGTTTGGTGATCCACCTTTTTTCACTTTGCTTAAACCTAATCTGAACATATCTTTTTGCTTGTGAAACATCTTTTTCTCCTTAATTTAAAGTTAGTGACATGGGTTATGGTTATAAGAGAAAAGTAATTGCTTGTTTAGAGAGTTGAACACTTAATTACGGGCCAAAGAAGGGAATAAGTGCTATCAAGGAAGCTCTGGACTAGTTTTTGAACATTTTATTTTTCTGCACAATGAAAACATACATTACTCACATTTTTGGGCTTTCAACCCAATCTGTTTGTCCTCATCAATTTATTGCTATTTTTCTTTAAACTCAACAATGTTTTAGAGTGAAAGCTATGGACAAATGAGTAAATACTTCTTTCAAATTAAAGTATCATCTTATGGTACTGCATTGGAAGCTTATTTGGTTAACAATAATGTGGAAGAAACTGAGTGTCATAATCTTGAAGTTTGTAACAACTTCGTGAAGCTCAACCACTAGTGTCTACACCTTGCTATGATAATTTAAAGCTTGACGATAATTCTCCTTCAATGAAGGAGGAGCCACCAAAAGTAGAATTGAAATAGATTCCTAGTCACTTAAATTTATCTTTCATGGGAGAAAAAATCTTCATGTTATACTCGGTACATTTTTAAGTGACTTGGAAGAAGGAAAGCCGCTTAGAGTTTTGAAGGGCCACAAAGATGCTATTGGATGGAAAAATTCTGATTTACAGGAAATTAGTCCTACCCTCTGTACATAGAAGTTTTATGAAAGTCAATTACAAACTACATGTTCAACCCCAACAGTGAAGAATGTAGTTAAAACATGTTGTCAAGGTTAGACTTGTGTAGGTTGTACCAACAAAGAGAAGAATCAGTGTGGTTAAAAATAATTACAATGAACTCATTCCGAACAAAACAATTAGAGGATGATGTATATTCATTGACTACAGAAACTTAAATGATGCAATCAAGAGAAATCATTTTCCACTTTCTTTATTGACCAAATATTAGAAAGAATTACAGGTTTGTTATGCATAATATTATTTTTTTATGGTTATTTTGGTCATAACCAGATTTACATAGCTCTAGAGAATCAAAAGAAAAATACTTTCAGTTATCCTTTTGGAAAATTTGCATGCCAAAAGATGCCTTTGGATTATGAATGCCCCTACTAGTTTTCAACGATGCATAGTAATTATGAACCACCTTTCAAGGATGCAATGGGAAGATAATCAAGATTATTATAGACCAGTAATTATGAACAAAATTCACCCTCCAAATATAGAATTTATATTTAAACAGAAGTAAGATTTTTTATCATTAACTAAAAGAAAACCAATCCCAAAACATTGGGTAAGAATCAGAGGTTCACTACTTAAAGAACTGATGCATATAGCAGTACCAAAGACAGAAAAGTATCTGAGAATATGCCTGACATCACAAAAACATAATCCAATAAATATACCACAGATTAAAAATAGAATCAGTCCATAATTTGTTCCCTTTTCCTCCTCATGTAGTCTTCTCATATTAGCTACCCTGAGTCTCTGATCCCAAGTAACAAAAATAAAGCTCTCTCCCAGATCTAGCACTAATTTATCAGAAAATATTTTGATAAATAACAAAATCGCTTTTATAATATCAAATGTGTGTGTCTTTAGTCTTTACAATGCCATTCTAAAAAAAAAGATAAAAAAATTCAATTTAGTGGCCAATCAATGCGATCAATCTAAAAGAAAATGTACCAGATCATTATATAATTGGCTAAAATTAAATATGGTCTGCTGTAATTGAACAAAAAAGATGACACTGGCCGAAGAACAAAAATCTTTCCAAAGAAGAAGTATCAAAGAGATTAAAAAAATGCTTTGTACACAACAAAAATTAGTTATCGGGTATTTGTATATATTTACATGTGTTGTTTTATACATTTTCAAAATATATTTTACATTTCAAATATGTATTCTATATGGGTAACTTATTTATGACTAATATTTTGTGTATATGTTAGAATGTTCACAACATACCACATGATGCAATTCCTAACCTTTGTCCATATTACCTGAGTAATGAGCTTTAACTTGCTCTTTGTTTTAAATACATTATATGATATAATTTGGATAACCATTCACGTGGTCAATGTAAAAGGTAGTTATTTTGCTGACGTAGCATTACATAGTTGAATGTACGTGAAAAACTGTTTTATCTTGCTCCTACCCAAAAATACCAAGGTATTAGGATTTATCCTATGGATGGAATAGTTTAAGTAATGGAGTGAGTAAGATGGTTTGGTATTTCATCAAGGGATGGTGTATATGATATAATTTGGATAACCATTCACGTGGTCAATGTAAAAGGTAGTTATTTTGCTGACGTAGCATTACATAGTTGAATGTACGTGAAAAACTGTTTTATCTTGCTCCTACCCAAAAATACCAAGGTATTAGGATTTATCCTATGGATGGAATAGTTTAAGTAATGGAGTGAGTAAGATGGTTTGGTATTTCATCAAGGGATGGTGTTTGTTTCGGTGTTCTATGAATAAGGAATATTATGCATGAGCAGTGATTGGAGCTACAGACCACTGGTGTGACAAAAATGGTAGAGTTGCAGCTTAGATGGGAACCTTGAGGTATGTTCCCCTCTCAAAAGTTATTCTAAGGAAATTATCTTCGATGCTGATTGGAAAACCTCTCCTCCAAAATTATTAATCTCTGCACAAGAATGTACTTGAAAACATCTCAGTTACGACAAAAGTTCTCTCAAAGTCACTTAAGGCACATTCACATGACCATAATGATCATTTGTTTACATGTAAATTAAGAAGAATTTTATACAGTAAATGCCAACTAAATTTTGAAAAACAAAAAGTAACTATAGTTCTTGGGAGGTTTATATATTTGAGATTACATCAGAGCAAGTTATGTGCAAAAGGCATCTACGTTATGGACAATAAAAAGGATCTTTTGATGTACAAATTCTAGCAACTATACTCACCAGTACAGAGGCTTTGCTTTTCAAAGACACTCAAAGGAGTTTTGTAATAGTTAGAACAATCGAAACCCTATAGTTGCAGTCAGCTAGTCACCATAGAATGACCAACTACCAGTAGTCCATACAAGAACATGAATCTTGCTCAAATGGTGAAACCGCTTCCTGTCCCTGATAGTTATCTTGTGGTTGTAAATCTTTGATATTAATTTCATGGAGGAATGACAATCTTCACAAATTCGCAAGTTTTTCACAATCTGAAGTGGGGTCTTTGGTGTTGTACTAGTTAAGCCAAAGGCAACTGCAATATTCTCACTGTGGTAATGCAGCACACTTTCTTTGTGTCTCGTCCATCTTAAGCAAGACTTGTGTGGTCTCTGGCCTATAACCAAAATTTAATTTGTTCGAAATTTCTTCCAACATTGAGTGTATTTCTTTGGCACTAGGTGATGAGGAAAAAATGATTCCACACAAACTCACCGACAAGTGTATTGGGTTGCATCAAGTAGTAAAACTCACAAAAGTGAGGTCGATCCCACAGGAATTGATGGATTAAGCACTTTAGTATGGTGATGAATTTAGTTAAGCTAATATTTGGTGATTTGAGTGAAATTTAGTTAACAGAAAGTGAATTGCAAGAAAACTAGAGTGCAGAAAGTAAATTGACAGAACAGTAAATGGCAGAAAGCTTAAATGACTGAAACTTAAAGTGCAAGAAATTAAAAGAGCTGAAACATAAATGGCAAGAAATGTAAATAACTGAATCTTAAAGAGCAATGAATTTAAATTGCAGAAATCTAAATTGCAAGGAAACTTAAATTGCATGAATAATAAAGGGAAATGGGTGCAGTAAATCAAAACAAAGTTGAACAAAGTAAATTACAGTGAAATCAGAGAGATCTAAATGAAGAAATCAAAGAAAGTGATTCATCAGGGATTGGAGATATTGTAGTCCTTCAGGAATCAAGTGGGTCTCAACTCCTTTCTCGATCATTTGAGTAGATCTATGGCGGATTGAAATTGATTGGATCCCAATTTCTTGGCAATTCAATCTCTCTAATCACAATCAATCTTGCCAATTCCTTGATCTAATTGTCATGAGAAGAGTTAGAGCACATTCTCTCATCCATAAGCCACACTAACTCTCAAGATCTCAATTCCTCCCGAATGGTGTTGATCAAGAGAGTAGTGAAGGATAGAGCTCCAATTCTAATGCAAGTGATTCCCCTTCTGAGGCTCACACAAGAATTCAATTGAATTCAACCTCCTTCCGAAGTGAGGAATTCTAAATCAAAACAGAAGCTATCCAATAGATACAAAAATGAATTGAGAAGAAGAAGAATTTTATTGATTTATTGGAATTACAATAGAGCTCTTTCCCCTAATAAAATTGGGGTTTAATTCATCATTGCTCTAGTATCAAAACAGAAAAGAAAAAAATTGCAGAAGAAGATGAAGAACAAAAAATAAAATCAGATCTAGAATTCTTTAGACTCCTAAAAACTAAAAGAAAAGCTAAAAAGAAGATCCAAAGTAAAAGTCTCTAATGAAATCAAATTTTCTTCTATTTATACACTTTCCAATTCAGTCATCAAGTACTTGGAGTGGGCTTTTGGCCTCTGATGAAGTGGGTCAGGATTGGTACTTGGTTGCAGCTCCAGGATAACGTAGCATTCTGAAAGAGAGCAGAGCGTTCATTCACCGACGCGTACGCGTCTACTGCGCTTGCGCGTCCTTGCTCGCTAAATGCTCATCACGCGTATGCGTGCCGCACGCCCATGCGTCCCTTTGCGTTTTTTCACATCGACGAGTACGCGTCACATACGCATGCGCGTCCTTGTCATCTTCAGCCTCCATCATGCTTGCACGTATAATGTACACGTACGCGTCCCTAGTAGCGTTCTTTAAACGAGCGCTACGTTCGTGCCATGAGCGCTCCCCACGCGTGCGCGTCCTCTTCGCGTGCGCATGGATGGCAAAATTGTAACTCTCATCCTTTGCGCCATCCTCTACATTCGAATACGATGCACAAAATTAAGCAACTACAATAAAGAGTCCTGTTGTACTTACGACCCTAGCTATGTATCTCTTCTACGGACAACTTTTAATCTCCAACATTATAAATCACCAGGAACAAAGTTGAAAGCCAGACCTTTGTCGCAACCTGCATCGTAAAACACCACATGATTCTTCAATGGCTCGTTCGAAAGTGCTACCCCGCTTATTAAAACCGATGTCCAAACCTATTGGCGGACGAAGACTTTCCAATCGCATCCTGAAAGAAGTGATTAAAATCGGTAATTTACATTGATCCATTAGAACGTTACAAACTTATTTGTAGTGGTATTAAGTAGGACATAAGTTTATACAGCTATGCAAGGTATAAACGATGGAAGATGCAAACCTCAAGTACCCACAATTGGAAGGCGTCAGAACTTGGAATATTAAATTGTGTCAGAGTGAAAGCGGCAGCGCGTTCGGGTGAGGTTGCTGTGGCAGCTGGTTGGGTAGGAAGGCCGCCGTGGTGTGTGGAGCAGCTCGGTGCGGCGAAGAACTGTTGTATATGCTGGCCCCCAAGGAAGAAGTTGTCGTCGCCAGCTCCCCTGGGTTCAACTGGGGTAACCACGAGTGGGTTGCGTTTGGTTCGAGTGGACTCGGTATGTATGAGTCTGAACCTCAGGCAAGACCCAGGCCAGATTCTACCTCTACAGCCTGCAAATTATTGAAAATAGATTTCAAATGAGAAAGAATTCTATCAAAAATATAGTTATGCGAAGCAATGAAGGCCACAAAGTAAAGCATGATGCTCTCTTGACACCTATACCGAATGGATACGTTTATCACTATATATGTGCCAACTGTACAATGTATACTAAACTAAAATTGCATGTTATACCCCTCTCATGTATCCTCAATAACTTTTCAAATTACGTTTGTACGAACCAGACACAACCCAATATTATTGTATATACCATAATACTGATAGCTTGTAACTTATGTGTCAATAATAATCACTGAATAAGATGATGAAATAAAAACTCGAAAAGTGCTGAAACATACAAAATTGATACATCACTGAAAGAAAAGATATACGAGTCTATTGAACAATTAGGTAATAAGAAAGATTTTTATATTATTCAACACACACTTTATCTTTCAACGTAGACTTGCAGACGAGATTGCAACCCACATTACCAAAAATTGTGTACGTTAAATAGATCCTATTAACTTTGGCCAGCTATTATCCTTAGGATTGCAGCTGCATATTTCAAACTAGTTCACTCTTCTTTACCTGTCGGTGTGTACTGCTTGGGAATCTCAGAGACGATAGATAACTACAGATTCCATATTCGATTAATTACAACCTATTATATATAGTTTAATTAATCATTGATTTAGAGAGCCTTATTCAATTTTCCAAACTACTGGATGTCACCGTGCATCGCTAATTAATATCTAAAAAATAACAGAAGGCGCGAAACATACCTCCGAAGAAGTAGGTTGCTCAGGATTCCCACTGGGCTCTCTCGATGAAGAATTTCCGAGAGTGCCTGATATCCCTTTCGGAGACCGAATTTTCTCATATCCTTTTGCGACAGACACGTCCTCTTCGTGTGACCTGGCTTCCCACAAGAAGTGCAGCAACGCCTCTTCCCCCCAGGCTCATCCTGTGTCGAGGGTGCGGTCTCCCTACCGTGCTTAGGGGCCCCTTTGTCCTGGCTACAGACGGTTCCTTGACGACTGGTGCATGAAATTGTGATCATCAACAATGGCACCAAAGACTTGGAGCTCTTAAACGTGAATCACACTTTGTCACAATTTTGCACAACTAACCAGCAAGTGCACTGGATCGTCCAAGTAATACCTTACGTGAGTAAGGGTCGATCCCACGGAGACTATCGGCTTGAAGCAAGCTATGGTCACCTTGTAAATCTCAGTCAGGCTAATTCAGATGGTGATAGAGAATTGATAATTAAAAAATAAATAAAACATAAAATAAAGATAGAGATACTTATGTAATTCTTCGGTTGGAATTTCAGATAAGCGTATGAAGATGCTTTGTTCCTCTTGAACCTCTGCTTTCCTATTGCCTTCTTCCAATCATTCATACTCCTTTCCATGGCAAGCTTTATGTTGGGCATCACCGTTGTCAATGGCTACTTCCCGTCCTCTCAGTGAAAACGTTCTAAATGCGCTGTCACCGCACGACTAATCATCTGTCGGTTCTCGATCATGTCGGAATAGGATCCATTGATCCTTTTGTGTCTGTCACACGCCCCACAATCGCGAGTTTAAAGCTCGTCACAGTCATCCCTTCCCAGATCCTACTCAGAATACCACAGACAAGGTTTAGACGTTCCGGATCTCAGGAATGGCCGCCAATAATTCTAGCCTATACCACGAAGGTTCCAATCTTAGATCAGAAACCCAAGAGATATGCATTCAAGCCATTGCTAGTAGAACAGAGGTGTTTGTTAGGCACATGTTCATAGGTGAGAATGATGATGAGTGTCACGGATCATCACATTCATCAAGTTGAAGAACGAATGAATATCTTGGAGAAGAAGTAGGCGTGAATTGAATAGAAAAACAGTAGTACTTTATACTAATTCATGAAGAACAGCAGAGCTCCACACCTTAATCTATGGTGTGTAGAAACTCCACCGTTGAAAATACAAAAGTGATAATGGTGTAAGCATGGCCGAATGGCCAGCCTCCAAGGTCTAGGGACTAAACGTCCAAAGATGTGTGTCGAATACAATAGTAAAAGGTCCTATTTATAGAGAACTAGTAGCCTAGGGTTACAGAAATAAGTAATTAATGCAGAAATCTTCTTCCGGGCCCACTTGGTGTGTACTTGGGTTGATCATTGAAGCTTCCATGTGTAGAGACTTTTCTTGGAGTTAAACGCCAGCTTTTGTGCCAGTTTGGGCGTTTAACTCCAGCTTTTGTGCCAGTTTTGGAGTTAAACGCCAGGATTCTTGAGCTAACTTGAAACGCCTGTTTGGGCCATCAAATCTCAGGAAACGTATGGACTATTATATATTGCTGGAAAGCCCAGGATGTCTACTTTCCAACGCAATTGAGAGCACACCAATTGGGCCTTTGTAGCTCCAGAAAATCCACTTTGAGTGCAGGGAGGTCAGAATCCAACAGCATCTACAGTCCTTTTTCAGCCTCTGAATCAGATTTTTGCTCAGGTCCCTCAATTTCAGCCAGAAAATACCTGAAATCACAAAAAAATATACAAACTCATAGTAAAGTTCAGAAGAGTGATTTTTATTTAAAAACTAATAAAAATATAATAAAAACTAATTAAAATATACTAAAAATATACTAAAAACAATGCCAAAAAGCGTATAAATTATCCGCTCATCACAACACCAAACTTAAATTGTTGCTTGTCCCCAAGCAACTGAAAATCAAATAGGATAAAAATAAGAGAATATACAATGAATTCCAAAAATATCTATGAAGATCAGTATTAATTAGATGAGTGGGGCTTTTAGCTTTTTGCTTCTGAACAGTTTTGGCATCTCACTTTATTCCTTAAAGTTCAGAATGATTGGCATCTATAGGAACTCAGAATCCAAATAGTGTTATTGATTCTCCTAGTTAAGTATGTTAATTCTTGAACACAGTGGTGCACGAAATTGTGATCCCTAGTAATGGCTCCAAAAACTTGGTGCTCTAATCTTAATTCATAATTTGTCACAACTTCGATACAACTAACCAGCAAGTGCACTGGGTCGTCCAAGTAATAAAACCTTATGTGAGTAAGGGTCGATCCCACGGAGATTGTTGGTATGAAGCAAGCTATGGTCATCTTGTAAATCTCAGTCAGGCGGATATCAAATGGTTATGGAGTTTTCGAATAATAATAATAAATAAACAGAAAATAAAGATAGGAATACTTATGTAAATCATTGGTGAGAATTTTAGATAAGCGTATAGAGATGCTTTCATTCCTCTGAACCTCTGCTTTCCTGCTGTCTTCATCCAATCATTCCTACTCCTTTCCATGGCAAGCTTTATATAGGGCATCATCGTTGTCAATGGCTACATCCCATCCTCTCTGCGAAAAAGGTCCAAATGCTTTGTCACAGCACGGCTAATCATTTGAGGTTCTCGATCATACTGGAATAGGATTCATCCTCCTTTTGCGTCTGTCACTACGCCCAGCACTCGTGAGTTTGAAGTTTGTCACAGCCATCCCTTCCCAGATCCTACTCGGAATACCACAGACAAGGTTTAGACTTTTCGGATCTCAGAAATGGCCATCCATGGGTTCTAACTTATACCACAAAGATTCTGATTAAGGAATCCAAGAGATACTCATTCAATCTAAGGTAGAACGGGAGTGGTTGTCAGGCACATGTTCATAGGGAATGATGATGACTGTCACGATCATCACATTCATGTTGAAGTGCGAATGGATATCTTAGAAGCGGAATAAGTTGAATTGAATAGAAAAACAGTGGTACTTTGCATTAATCTTTGAGGAACAGCAGAGCTCCACACCTTAATCTCTGGTGTGTAGAAACTCTACCGTTTGAAAATACATAAGTGATGAAGGATCAGGCATGGCCGAATGGCCAGCCCCCAAACGTGATCAATATGATCCAAAGATGAACTAAAAATCATAATATGTCGAATACAATAGTAAAAAGTCCTATTTATACTAAACTAGCTACTAGGGTTTACAAAAGTAAGTAATTGATGCATAAATCAACTTCTGGGGCCCACTTGGTATGTGCTTGGGCTGAGCTTGAAGTTTACATGTGCAGAGGCTTCTTTTGGAGTTGAACGCCAAGTTGTAACGTGTTTTTGGCGTTCAACTCTGGTTCGTGACGTGTTTCTGGCGTTTAACTCCAGACTGCAGCGTAGAACTGGCGTTCAATGCCCTTTTGCGTCATCTAAACTCGGCCAAAGTATGGACTATTATATATTGCTGGAAAGCCCTGGATGTCTACTTTCCAACACAATTGGAAGCGCGCCATGTTGAATTATGTAACTCCAGAAAATCCACTTTGAGTGCAGGGAGGTCAGAATCCAACAGCATCAGCAGTCCTTCTTCTACCTCTGAATCTGATTTTTGCTCAAGTCCCTCAATTTCAGCCAGAAAATACCTGAAATCACAGAAAAACACACAAACTCATAGTAAAGTCCAGAAATGTGAATTTAACATAAAAACTAATGAAAACATCCCTAAAAGTAACTAGATCCTACTAAAAACATACTAAAAACAATGCCAAAAAGCGTATAAATTATCCGCTCATCACAACACCAAACTTAAATTGTTGCTTGTCCCCAAGCAACTGAAAATCAAATAGGATAAAAAGAAGAGAATATACTATAAATTCCAAAATATCAATAAAACATAGCTCCAATCAGATGAGCGGGACTTGTAGCTTTTTGTCTCTTGAATAGTTTTGGGATCTCACTTTATCCATTGAAGTTCAGAATGATTGACATCTATAGGAACTCAGATTTCAGATAGTGTTATTGATTCTCCTAGTTCAGTATGTTGATTCTTGAACACAGCTACTTTATGAGTCTTGGCCGTGGCCCTAAGCACTTTGTTTTCCAGTATTACCAACGGATACATAAATGCCACAAACACATAACTGGGTGAACCTTTTCAGATTATGACTCAGCTTTGCTAAAGTCCCCAATTAGAGGTGTCCAGGCTTCTTAAGCACACTCTTCTTTTGCTTTGGACCTTGACTTTAACCGCTCAGTCTCAAGTTTTCACTTGACACCTTCACGCCACAAGCACATAGTTAGGGACAGCTTGGTTTAGCCGCTTAGGCCGGAATTTTATTCCTTTAGGCCCTCCTATCCACTGATGCTCAAAGCCTTGGGATTCTTTTTATTTACCCTTGCCTTTTGGTTTTAAGGGTTATTGGCTTTTTGCTCTTGCCTTTTGGTTTTAAGAGCTTTTGGCTTTTTCTGCTTGCTTTTTCTTTTTCTATTTTTTTCGCTATTTTTTTCTTTCTTCTTTTTTTTTCTGCAAGCTTTTGTATTCACTACTTTTTCTTGCTTCAAGAATCATTTTTATGATTTTTCAGATTATCAAATAACATGTCTCCTGTTCATCATTCTTTCAAGAGCCAACATATTTAACATTCTTAAACAACAACTTCAAAAGACATATGCACTGTTCAAGCATTCATTCAAAAAACAAAAAGTATTGTCACCACATCAATATAATTAAACTAAGTTCAAGGATAAATTCAAAACTCATGTACTTCTTGTTCTTTTGAATTAAAAACATTTTTCATTTAAGAGAGGTGATGGATTCATATTCACTACTTTAAGGCATAGACACTTAGATACTAATGATCATGTAATAAGACACAAACATAGATAAACATTTAGCATAAGAAAACGAAAAACAGAAAGTTTAAGAACAAGGAATGAGTCCACCTTAGTGATGGTGGCGTTTCCTTTTTGAGGAACCAATGATGTCTTTGAGCTCTTCTATGTCTCTTCCTTGTCTTTGTTGCTCCTCCCTCATTGCTCTTTGATCTTCTCTAATTTCATGAAGGATGATGGAGTGCTCTTGATGTTCCACCCTTAGTTGCTCCCAATAATTGTGTGGAGGAAAATGTATCCCCTGAGGTATCTCAGGGATCTCTTGATTTGCAGTCAAATGTTCTACCACTGAGCTATAGACCCTTGAGATGAATCTCTCCATCTCCTATGACTTGGAGGTGGAAGCTTTTGTCTTCCCTTTCCTCTTTCTAGAGGTTTCTCTGGCCTTAGGTGCCATCAATGGTTATGAAAAAACAAAAAAGCTATGCTTTTACCACACCAAACTTAGAATATTGCTCGCCCTCGAGCAAAAGAAGAAAGAATAGTAGAAGAAGAAGAAGATATGGAGGAGATGGAGGGATGTGTGTATTCGGCTATATGGGTGGGCTTGGGTGGGAAAGAGATTTTGAATTTTGAAGGTAGGTGGGGTGTATGGATGTGAGTGGTGAATGGAAAACAGAAGGGATGACTGTGAATGGAGAGAGAGGGTGATATAGGATTATGAGGAGGTAAGGTGAGTGGAGGTATGTGGGGATCCTGTGGAGTCCATAGATGCTGAAATGATCCTGTGGGGTCCACAGATCCTGAGGTGTCAAGGATTTGCATCCCTGCACCAATTAGGCATGTAAAATGCCTTTGCATGCAATTCTGGCGTTTAAACGCCGAATTGATGCTTGTTCTGGGCGTTCAACACCCATATGCAGCATATTTCTGGCGTTGAACGCCAGCTTTATGCTTGTTTCTGGCGTTCAGCGCCAGCTCCATGCTCTGTTCTGGCGTTGAACGCTAGTCAGATGCTCCTTACTAGCGTTTAAACGCCAGTAAGCCCTTCCTCCAGGGTGTGATTTTTCTTCTGCTATTTTTTATTCTGGTTTTAATTTTTCTATTTATTTTGTGACTCCACATGATCATGAACCTAATAAAAAATGAAAGAACAATAAAAATAAAAATAAAATTAGATAAATAAAAATTGGGTTGCCTCCTAACAAGCGCTTCTTTAATGTTAATAGCTTGACAGTGGGCTCTCATGGAGCCACACAGGTGATCAGGTCACTGTTGTAGACTCCCAACACCAAACTTAGAGTTTGGATGTGGGGATTCAACACCAAACTTAGAGTTTGACTGAGGCCTCCCAACACCAAACTTAAAGTTTGATTGTGGGGGCTTTATTTGACACTGTACTGAGAGAAGCTTATCGTGTCTCTTTTCCATGTTTACAGGATGATAACCTTGTACTTTAAACACAAGGGAGTCCCCATTCAATTGAAGGACTAATTCACCTCTGTCTACATCAATCACAGCTCTTGCTGTGGCTAGGAAGGGTTTTCCAAGAATGATGGATTCATCCTCATCCTTCCCAGTATCCAGGATTATGAAATCAGCTGAGATGTAAAGGCTTGCAACCTTTACTAACACGTCCTCTATTTGTCCATAAGCCTATTTTCTTGAGTTGTCTGCCATCTCTAATGAGATTTTAGCAGCTTGCACCTCAAAGATTCCCAGTTTCTCCATTACAGAGAGTGGCATGAGGTTTATTCCTGACCCAAGGTCACATAGAGCCTTCTCAAAGGTTATGGTGCCTATGGTACAAGGTATTAGGAACTTTCCAGGATCCTATTTCTTCTGAGGCAATCTCAGTTGATCCAATGTATTTAGTTCATTGGTGAACAGGGGAGGTTCATCTCCTCAAGTTTCATTACCAAATAAATTGGCATTCAGCTTCATGATTGTACCAAGGAACTTGGCAACTTGCTCTTCAGTAACATCTTCATTCTCTTTAGAAGAAGAATACTCTTCAGAGCTCATGAATGGCATAAAGAGGTTCAATGGAATCTCTATGGTCTCTAGATGAGTCTCAGATTCCTTTGGTTCCTCAGAGGGAAACTCCTTGTTGATAACTGGATGTCCCAGGAGGTCTTCCTCCTTGGGATTCACGTCCTCCCCTTCCTCCTTGGATTCGGCCATGATGGTTATATCAATGGCCTTGCACTCTCCTTTTGGATTTTCTTCTGTATTGCTTGGGAGAGTACTAGGAGGGATTTCAGTGATCCTTTTACTCAGCTGGCCCACTTGTGCCTCCAAATTTCTAATGGATGACCTTGTTTCATTTATGAAACTCAGAGTGGCCTTAGATAGATCAGAGACTAAATTTGCTAAGCTAGATGGATTCTGCTCAGAATTCTCTGTCTGTTGCTGAGTGGATGATGGAAAAGGTTTACTACTATTAAACCTGTTTCTTCCACCATTATTAAAGCCTTGTTGAGGCTTTTGTTGATCCTTCCATGAGAAATTTGGGTGATTTCTCCATGAGGGATTATAGGTGTTTCCATAAGGTTCACCCATATAATTTATCACTACTATTGCAGGGTTCTCAGGATCATAAGATTCTTCTTCAGAAGATGCGTCTTGAGTACTGTTGGATGCAGCTTGCATTCCATTCAGATTTTGAGAAATCATATTGACTTACTGAGTCAATATTTTATTCTGAGCCAATATGGCATTCAGAGTATCAATTTCAAGAACTCCCTTCTTCTGAGGCGTCCCATTACTCACAGGATTCCTCTCAGAAGTGTACATAAACTGGTTGTTAGCAACCATGTCAATGAGTTCTTGAGCTTCTGCAGGCGTTTTCTTTAGGTGAATGGATCCACCTGCAGAAGTATCCAATGACATCTTAGCTAATTCAGACAGACCATCATAGAATATATCCAGGATGGTCCATTCTGAAAGCATGTCAGAAGGACACTTTTTGGTCAGTTCCTTGTATCTCTCCCAAGCTTCATAGAGAGATTCACATTTTTTCTGTCTGAAGGTTTGAACATCCACTCTAAGCTTACTCAGCTTTTGAGGAGGAAAGAACTTGTCTAAGAATGCCTTGACCAGCTTATCCCAAGAGTTCAGGCTATCCTTAGGTTGAGAGTCCAACCATATTCTAGCTCTATCTCTCACAGCAAAAGGGAAAAACATGAGCCTGTAGACTTCAGGATCTACTCCATTAGTCTTAACAGTATCACATATCTGCAAGAATTCAGTTAAGAACTGAAAAGGATCTTCAGATGGAAGTCCATGAAACTTACAGTTCTGCTGCATCAGAGAAACTAATTGAGGTTTCAGCTTAAAGTTGTTTGCTCCAATGGCAGGAATGGAGATGCTTCTTCCATGTATATTGGAATTAGGTGCAGTAAAGTCACCAAGCATCCTCCTTGCATTATTATTATTTTCGGCTGCCATCTCTTCTTCCTGTTCGAAAATTCCTGTAAGGTTGTCTCTGGATTGTTGTATTTTAGCTTCTCTTAGTTTCCTTTTCAGAGTCCTTTCAGGTTCTGGATCTGCTTCAACAAGAATGTTCTTGTCCTTGCTCCTGCTCATATGACAAAGAAGGGAATAACAAAGAAAATATGAAATCCTCTATGTCATAGTATAGAGATTCCTTTGTGTGAGTAGAAGAAGAAAAGAATGTAATGTACGGAAAGAGAAGGGAGGAGAATCCAAACACAAGGGTGAGGAGAGTAGAGATATGAGATGAAGAGAAGTGTTAGTAAGTAATTAAATAAATAGAAGAGGATGAGAGAGAAGAGAATTTTCGAAAATAATTTTTGAAAAAGAGTTGATGATTTTCGAAAATTAAGATAAAATTAAAATTAAAATTAAAATTTGAAACAATTAATTAATTAAGAGAATTTTTGAAAAAGAGGGAGGTATTTTCAAAAATTAGAGAAGGATAGTTAGTTAGGTAGTTTCGAAAGAGATAAGAAACAAACAAAAAGTTAGAAAAGATATTTTAAAATCAAATTTTTGAAAAAGATATGATTTTGAAAAAGATAAGATACAAAGATATTTTTGAAAAGATATGATTGAAATTAGTTTTGAAAAAGATTTGATTTTTAAAATCACAATTAATGACTTGATTCACAAGAAATCACAAGATATGATTCTAAAACTTAAAGTTTGAATCTTTCTTAACAAGTAAGTAACAAACTTGAAATTTTTGAATCAAAACATTAATTGTTGATGATATTTTCGAAAATATGATATAAAATTAAGAAAAATATTTTTGAAAAATATTTTTAAAATTTTCGAAAATAAATAAGAAAAATGAAAAAGATATGATTTTTGAAAAAGATTTTGAAAAAGAAAAAATTTTTAAATTGAAAATTTGATTTGACTCATAAGAAACAACTAAATTTTTAAAAAGTTTTGAAAAAGTCAACTCAAATTTTCAAATTTATGAGAAGAAAAAGGGGAAGATATTTTTTTTTTGAATTTTTAATGATGAAAGAGAAAAATATTAAAAAGACTCAATGCATGAAAATTTTGGATCAAAACATGTGATGAATGCAAGAATACTTTGAATGTCAAGATGAACACCAAGAACACTTTGAATGTCAAGATGAACACCAAGAACATATTTTTGAAAAATTTTTTAATGCAAAGAAAACACCAATCTTGGAAATTTTTAATGCTTAGACAATATGAATGCATGAATGCATATGAAAAACACCATACAACACAAAATAATATAATATGAAGATCAATCAAGAAGGTTTATCAAGAACAACTTGAAGATCATGATGAATGCAATGCATGAATACAATTTTCGAAAAATGCAAGATGAGTATGCAATTGACACCAAACTTAAAAATTGACTCAAGAATCAAACAAGAAACACAAAATATTTTTGATTTTTATGATTTTATTAATTTTTTTTTGGATTTTTGTATATTTTTTTTTCAAAAAATATATAGGAAAAAGAAAATAAGAAATTCAAAAATTTTTAATAAGAATTCCAGGAATCTTTCAATGTCAGCCTAAAGCTCCAATCCACGGGTTAGACATGGCTTAATAGCCAGCCAACTTTAGGATATAAATCAGACATTCAGCAGCTAAGTCATCAAATTAACTTGCCTCTATGCTGATGGTTTGGAAGCCTCAGTCCAAAAGAATTTGGATATGGCTTTACAGCCAGCCAGGCTTCAACATGCTTCATGAAACACTAGAATTCATTCTTAAAAATTTAGAATAATTTTCGAAAACAGATGAGAAATTTTTGAAAGATTTTTGAAAAATTTTTGAAGATAAAATAAAAACAAAATTACCTAATCTGAGCAACAAGATGGACCGTCAGTTGTCCAAACTCGAACAATCCCCGGCAACGGCACCAAAAACTTGGTATGCGATATTGTTACTCAGGTTGTAAAATTTGTTGTTTGTTCTCTCCCCGGCAACGGCGCCAAAAACTTGGTGCACGAAATTGTGATCCCTGGTAATGGCTCCAAAAACTTGGTGCTCTAATCTTAATTCATAATTTGTCACAACTTCGATACAACTAACCAGCAAGTGCACTGGGTCGTCCAAGTAATAAAACCTTACGTGAGTAAGGGTCGATCCCACGGAGATTGTTGGTATGACGCAAGCTATGGTCATCTTGTAAATCTCAGTCAGGCGGATATCAAATGGTTATGGAGTTTTCGAATAATAATAATAAATAAACAGAAAATAAAGATAGGAATACTTATGTAAATCATTGGTGAGAATTTCAGATAAGCGTATAGAGATGCTTTCATTCCTCTGAACCTCTGCTTTCCTGCTGTCTTCATCCAATCATTCCTACTCCTTTCCATGGCAAGCTTTATATAGGGCATCACCGTTGTCAATGGCTACATCCCATCCTCTCTGTGAAAAAGGTCCAAATGCTTTGTCACAGCACGGCTAATCATCTGAGGTTCTCGATCATACTGGAATAGGATTCATCCTCCTTTTGCGTCTGTCACTACGCCCAGCACTCGTGAGTTTGAAGTTCGTCACAGCCATCCCTTCCCAGATCCTACTCGAAATACCACAGACAAGGTTTAGACTTTTTGGATCTCAGGAATGGCCATCCATGGGTTCTAACTTATACCACGAAGATTCTAATTAAGGAATCCAAGAGATACTCATTCAATCTAAGGTAGAACGGGAGTGGTTGTCAGGCACGTGTTCATAGGGAATGATGATGACTGTCACGATCATCACATTCATGTTGAAGTGAAAATGGATATCTTAGAAGCGGAATAAGTTGAATTGAATAGAAAAACAATAGTACTTTGCATTAATCTTTGAGGAACAGCAGAGCTCCACACCTTAATCTCTGGTGTGTAGAAACTCTACCATTTGAAAATACATAAGTGATGAAGGTTCAGGCATGGCCAAATGGCCAGCCCCCAAACGTGATCAATATGATCCAAAGATGAACTAAAAATCATAATATGTCTAATACAATAGTAAAAAGTCATATTTATACTAAACTAGCTACTAGGGTTTACAGAAGTAAGTAATTGATGCATAAATCAACTTCTGGGGCCCACTTGGTGTGTGCTTGGGCTGAGCTTGAAGTTTACACGTGCAGAGGCTTCTTTTGGAGTTGAACGCCAAGTTGTAACGTGTTTTTGGCATTCAACTCTGGTTCGTGACGTGTTTCTGGCGTTTAACTCCAGACTGCAACATAGAACTGGCGTTCAACGCCCTTTTGCATCATCTAAACTCGGCCAAAGTATGGACTATTATATATTTCTGGAAAGACCTGGATGTCTACTTTCCAACGCAATTGGAAGCGTGCCATTTTGAGTTCTGTAGCTCCAGAAAATCCACTTTGAGTGCAGGGAGGTTAGAATCCAACAGCATCAGCAGTCCTTCTTCTACCTCTGAATCTGATTTTTGCTCAAGTCCTTCAATTTCAGCCAGAAAATACCTGAAATCACAGAAAAATACAAAAACTCATAGTAAAGTCCAGAAATGTGAATTTAACATAAAACTAATGAAAACATCCCTAAAAGTAACTAGATCATACTAAAAACATACTAAAAACAATGCCAAAAAGCGTATAAATTATCCACTCATCACACAGCTACTTTATGAGTCTTGGCCGTGGCCCTAAGCACTTTGTTTTTCAGTATTACCACCGGATACATAAATGCCACAGACACATAACTGGTTGAACCTTTTCAGATTGTGACTCAGCTTTGCTAGAGTCCCCAATTAGAGGTGTCCAATGTTCTTAAGCACACTCTTCTTTTTGCTTTGGACCTCGACTTTAACCGCTCAGTCTCAAGTTTTCACTTGCACCTTCACGTCACAAGCACATGGTTAGGGACAGCTTGGTTTAGCCGCTTAGGCCAGGATTTTATTCCTGTGGGCCCTCCTATCCACTGATGCTCAAAGCCTTGGATCCTTTTTATCACCCTTGCCTTTTGGTTTAAAGGGGTATTGGCTTTTTCTGCTTGCTTTTCTTTTTCTTTCTTTTTCTTTTCTCTCTCTCTTTTTTTTTGCATATATCCTTTTTTTTCTGCAAGCTTTTCACTACTTTTTCTTGCTTTAAGAATCAATTTTATGATTTTTCAGATCATCAGATAATATTTCTCCTTTTCCCATCATTCTTTCAAGAGCCAACAATTTTAACATTCATAAACAATCAAATTCAAAAATATGCACTGTTCAAGCATTCATTCAGAAAAACAATAGTATTGCCACCACATCAAAATAATTAAACTGTTTTAAAATTTGAAATCCATGCACTTCTTTTTCTTTTTCAATTAAAAACATTTTTCATTTAAGAAAGGTGATGGATTCATTTTCATAGCTTTAAGGCATAGACACTTAGACATTAATGATCATGTAATAAAGACACAAACATAGATAAACAAAAGCATAAAATTCGAAAAATAGAAAATAAAGAACAAGGAAATTAAAGAATGGGTCCACCTTAGTGATGGCGGCTTGTTCTTCCTCTTGAAGATCTTATGGAGTGCTTGAGCTCCTTAATGTCTCTTCCTTGCCTTTGTTGCTCCTCTCTCATGGTTCTTTGGTCTTCTCTAATTTCATGGAGGAGGATGGAATGCTCTTGGTGCTCCACCCTTAGTTGTCCCATATTGGAACTTAATTCTCCTAGGGAGGTGTTGATTTGCTCCCAATAGTTTTGTGGAGGAAAATGCATCCCTTGAGGCATCTCAGGGATTTCATGATGAGGAGTTTCCTCATGCTCTTGGTGAGGTTCTCTCACTTGCTCCATCCTTTTCTTAGTGATGGGCTTGTCCTCATCAATGAGGATGTCTTCCTCTATGTCAATTCCAGCCGAATTGCAGAGGTGACAAATGAGATGAGGGAAGGCTAACCTTGCCACAGTGGAGGACTTGTCCGCCACCTTGTAGAGTTCTTGGGATATAACCTCATGAACTTATACTTCCTCTCTAATCATGATGCTATGAATCATGATAGCCCGGTCTATAGTAACTTCAGATCAGTTGCTAGTAGGAATGATTGAGCGTTGGATGAACTCCAACCATCCCCTAGCCACGGGCTTGAGGTCATGCCTTCTTAGTTGAATCGGCTTCCCTCTAAAATCTCTCTTCTATTGAGTGCCCTCTTCACATATGTCCATGAGGACTTAGTCCAACCTTTGATCAAAGTTGACCCTTCTAGTGTATGGGTGTGCATCTCCTTGCATCATAGGCAAATTGAATGCCAACCTTACATTTTTCGGACCAAAGTCTAAGTATTTCCCTCGGACCATTGTAAGCCAATTCTTAGGGTCCGGGTTCACACTTTGATCATGGTTCTTGGTGATCCATGCATTGGCATAGAACTCTTGAACCATTAAGATTCTGACTTGTTGAATGGGGTTGGTGAGAACTTCCCAACCTCTTCTTCGAATCTCATGTCGGATCTCTGGATACTCATTCTTTTTGAGCTTAAAAGGGACCTCAGAAATCACCTTCTTCTTGGCCACAACTTCATAGAAGTGGTCTTGATGCACCCTTGAGAGAAATCTCTCCATCTCCCATGACTCAGAGGTGGAAGATTTTGCCTTCCCTGTCCTCTTTCTAGAGGTTTCTCCGGCCTTTGGTGCCATAAATGGTTATAGAAAAACAAAAAAGCTTTAGCTTTTACCACACCAAACTTAGAAGGTTGCTCGTCCTCGAGCAAAAGAAGAAAGAAGAGAGTATAAGAAGAAGAAATAGAGGAGATGGATGGGGCTTTGTATTTCGGCCAAGGGGGAGAAGTAGTGGTTAGGTTGTGTGAAAATGAAGGAGTGAAGATGGGTTTATATAGGAGTGGAGAGGGGGGTATGGTTCGGCCATTATAGGTGGGTTTGGGTCGGAAAGTGGTTTGAATTTGAATGGTGAGGTAGGTGGGGTTTTATGAATGATGGATGTGAGTGGTGAAGAGAATGGTGGGATTTGATAGGTGAGGGGTTTTTGGGGAAGAGGTATTGAGGTGATTGGTGAATGGGTGAAGAAGAGAGAGAGATGTGGGGTAGGTGGGGATCCTGTGGGGTCCACAAATCCTGAGGTGTCAAGGATTTCTCATCCCTGCACCATATGGCGTGTAAAATGCCCCTTGCTGCCAATCCTGGCATTAAACGCCAGGCTGCTGCCTATTTCTGGCATTTAACGCCAGCTTCTTGCCCATTCCTGGCGTTAAACGCCAGTCTGGTGCCCATTTCTGGCGTTAAACTCCCATAATGGTGCCAGACTGGGCGTTTAACGCCCATTCTGCTACCTTTACTGGCGTTTAAATGCCAGTAAGTTTCTCCTCCAGGGTGTTCTGTTTTTCATTCTATTTTTCCTTCTGTTTTTACTTTTTCAATTGTTTTTGTGACTTCACATGATCATCAACCTACAGAAAATATAAAATAACAAAAGAAAATAGAAATTTAACATAGATAAGTAAAGATTGGGTTGCCTCCCAACAAGCGCTTCTTTAATGTCAATAGCTTGACAGTGGCTCTCATGGAGCCTCACAGATGTTCAGAGCAATGTTGAAACCTTCCAACACTAAACTTAGAGTTTGAATGTGGGGGTTCAACACCAAACTTAAAGTTTGGTTGTAGCCTCCCAACACCAAACTTAGAGTTTGACTGTGGGGGCTCTGTTTGACTCTATATTGAGAGACGCTCTTCATGCTTCCTCTCCATGGTGACAGAAGGTTATCCTTGAGTTTTAAACACAAGGAAGTCTTCATTCACTTGAATGATCAATTCTCCTCTATCAACATCAATCACAGCTTTTGCTGTGGCTAGGAAGGGTCTGCCAAGGATGATGGATTCATCCATACACTTTCCAGTCTCTTGGATTATGAAGTCAGCAGGGATGTAGTGGCCTTCAACCTTTACCAAGACATCCTCTACAAGTCCATAAGCTTGTTTCTTTGAATTGTCTGCCATCTCCAGTGAGATTCTTACAGCTTGTACCTCAATGATCCCTAGCTTCTCCATTACAGAGAGAGGCATGAGGTTTATGCTTGACCCTAGGTCACATAGAGCCTTCTCAAAGGTCATGGTGCCTATGGTACAAGATATTGAGAACTTCCCAGGATCTTGTCTCTTCAGAGGTAATCTCTGCCTAGTCAAGTCATCTAGTTCTTTGATGAGCAATGGAGGTTCATCTTCCCAAGTCTCATTACCAAACAACTTGGCATTTAGCTTCATGATTGCTCCAAGGTACTTAGCAACTTGCTCTTCAGTAACATCTTCATCCTCTTTAGAGGAAGAATACTCATCAGAGCTCATGAATGACAGAAGTAAATTCAATGGAATCTCTATGGTCTCTGTGTGAACCTAAGATTCCCATGGTTCCTTTTTAGGGAACTCCATGGAGGTCAATGGACGTCCATTGAGGTCTTCCTCAATGGAGATCACTGCCTCTTTCTCCTCTCCAGGTTCGTCCATGTGAGACGTGTTTATGGCCTTACACTCTCTCTTTGGATTCTCTTCTGTATTGCTTGGGAGAGTACTGGGAGGGAGCTTAGTAATTTTCTTACTCAGCTGACCCACTTGTGCCTCCAAATTTCTAAATGAGGACCTTGTTTCAGTCATGAAACTTTGAGTGGTTTTGATTAGATCAGAGACAATGGTTGCTAAGTCTGAGTGGTTTTGCTTAGAATTCTCTGTCTGTTGCTGAGAAGACGATGAAAAAGGCTTGCTATTGCTAAACTTGTTTCTTCCATCATTGTTGTTGAAACCTTGTTGAGGTCTCTGTTGATCCTTCCATGAGAGATTTGGATGATTTCTCCATGAAGGATTATAGGTGTTTCCATAGGGTTCTCCTATGTAATTCACCTCTTCCATTGCTAGGTTCTCAGGATCATAAGCTTCTTCTTTAGAGGAAGCTTCCTTAGTACTGCCTTTTGCTGCTTGCATTTCAGACAGATTCTGAGAAATCATATTGATTTGTTGGGTCAATATTTTATTCTGAGCCAATATGGCATTCAGAGTATCAATCTCAAGAACTCCTTTCTTCTGAGCTATCCCATTATTCACAGGATTCCTTTCAGAAGTGTACATGAATTGGTTATTTGCAACCATTTCAATGAGTTCCTGAGCTTCTGCAGGCGTCTTCTTCAGATGAAGAGATCCTCCAGCAGAGCTATCCAATGACATTTTGGATAGTTCAGACAGACCATCATAGAAAATACCTATGATGCTCCATTCTGAAAGCATGTCAGAAGGACACCTTCTGATCAATTGCTTGTATCTTTCCCAAGCTTCATAGAGGGATTCACCTTCCTTCTGTCTGAAAGTTTGGACTTCCACTCTAAGTTTGCTCAATTTTTGAGGTGGAAAGAACTTTGCCAAGAAGGCATTAACTAGCTTTTCCCAAGAGTTCAGGCTTTCTTTGGGTTGTGAATCCAACCATGTCCTAGCTCTGTCTCTTACAGCAAAAGAAAAAAGCATAAGTCTGTAGACTTCAGGGTGAACCCCATTGGTCTTGACAGTGTCACAGATTTGCAAGAATTCAGCTAAGAACTGATGAGGATCTTCCAATGGAAGTCCATGAAACTTGCAATTCCGTTGCATTAGAGAAACTAATTGAGGCTTAAGCTCAAAGTTGTTTGCTTCAATGGCAGGGATTGAGATGCTTCTCCCATAGAAGTCGGGAGTAGGTGCAGTAAAGTCACCAAGCACCTTTCTTGCATTGTTGGCATTGTTGTTTTCGGCTGCCATGGTTTCTTCTTCCTTGAAGAGCTCTGTTAGGCCCTCTAAAGAGAATTGTTCTTTAGCTTCTCTTAGCTTTCTCTTCAAAGTCCTTTCAGGTTCAGGATCAGCTTGAACAAGTATGCCTTTATCTTTGTTCCTGCTCATATGAAAGAGAAGAGAACAAAAAAGTAGGGAATCCTCTATGTCACAGTATAGAGATTCCTTGAGGTGTCAGAGGAAAAGAAGAATAGAAGGAGGAGGTAGATAGAAGAGAATTCGAACATATAAAGAAGGAGGGAGTTCGAATTGTACCTTGAGGAGGAGTGTTAGTCCTTTAACTAGAAGGATGTGAGAAGAGGGGAAGAATTTTTGAAAATTAATTAAAAGATTTTGAAATAATTAAAAAGAAATTTGAAAATTTGATTGAGATTTTCGAAAATTAAGATTACGAAAGAAATTAAGTGATTTTTGAAAAGAGTTTGAAATTAGAAATTAAAAAGATATGATTGAGAAGTAATTTTGAAAAAGATGTGATTGAAAAGATATGATTGAGAAGATATGATTGAAAATCAATTTAGAAAAAGAAAGTTTTTAAAATTAAAGTTGATTACTTGACTAACAAGAAATTAAAAGATATGATTCTTAAAATTTAAAATTTGATCCTTTCTTAATAGGCAAGTAACAACTTGAAAATTTTGAAGTAAATCTTTAATTATAACAAGGATTTTCAAAAATTAAAAAAAATGGAAAGAAATTGATTTTGAAGAGATATGATTGAAAGGATATGATTTGAAAAAGATTTGATTTTGAAAAATTATGAAGATTTGAAAAAAAAATTGAATTAAAAACAAAATCTTCCCTCTAGTGTCCTTCTGGCATTAAACGCCCAGAATGGCATCTATTCTGGCGTTTAACGCCTAAAACTCTACCTTTTTGGGCGTTAAACGCCCAGCCAGGTACCCTGGCTGGCGTTTAAACGCCAGTTTGCCTTCTTCACTGGGTGTTTTGAACGCCCAGCTTTTTTTGTTTGATTCCTCTGCTGAATGTTCTGAATCTTCAATTCTCTGTATTATTGACTTGAAAAGACACAATTTTGAAAATATTTTTGAATTTTTGATGATGAGAAACAGTAAAAAATGCAACTAAGATCAAATAAACAATACATGCAGGACACCAAACTTAAAAATTTTCATATAAGAGACATTAACAAATTGATAATGCATATGAGAAATAACAAAACACACAAAACAAGAGAATTTAAAGATCAGAGCAATGAAATCATCAAGAACAACTTGAAGATCAATGAAGAATAATATGTATAAATTCGAAAAATGCAAGAAGAAGAAAGTCATGAAATTGACACCAAACTTAAAAATTGATACTAGACTCAAACAAGAAACATAAAATATTTTTTATTTTTATGGTTTTATAATTTTTTTTGTGATTTTTGAAACTTATATGGAAAAGAAAATAAAGAGAATCAAAACTTTTAATAAGAATTCCAGGAATCATGCAATGTTAGTCTAAAGCTTCAGTCTAAAAAGATTAGACATGTTTGGCCAAGCTTCAGCAGGACATTACATTCAGCAGCTATATTGATGAGAATCAATCAACTTTTGTGATGATAAGAACATCACCTTGAAACTCTAGAATTCATTCTTAAAAATTCTGAAAAGTAAAAAGAAAAGTACCTAATCTAAGCAACAAGATGAAACGTCAATTGTCCAAACTCGAACAATCCCCGACAATGGCGCCAAAAACTTGGTGCACGAAATTGTGATCATCAACAATGGTGCCAAAGACTTGGAGCTCTTAAACGTGAATCACACTTTGTCACAATTCCGCACAACTAACCAGCAAGTGCACTGGGTCGTCCAAGTAATACCTTACGTGAGTAAGGGTCGATCCCACGGAGACCGTCGGCTTGAAGCAAGCTATGGTCACCTTGTAAATCTCAGTCAGGCTAATTCAGATGGTGATGGAGAATTTATAATTAAAAAATAAATAAAACATAAAATAAAGATAGAGATACTTATGTAATTCTTCGGTTGGAATTTCAGATAAGCGTATGAAGATGCTTTGTTCCTCCTGAACATCTGCTTTTCTATTGCCTTCTTCCAATCATTCATACTCCTTTCCATGGCAAGCTTTATGTTGGGCATCACCGTTGTCAATGGCTACTTCCCGTCTTCTCAGTGAAAATGTTCCAAATGCGCTGTCACCGCACGGCTAATCATCTGTTGGTTCTCGATCATGTCGGAATAGGATCCATTGATCCTTTTGCGTCTGTCACACGCCCCACAATCGCGAGTTTGAAGCTCGTCACAGTCATCCCTTCCCAGATCCTACTCAGAATACCACAGACAAGGTTTAGACGTTCCGGATCTCAGGAATGGCCGCCAATAATTCTAGCCTATACCACGAAGGTTCCAATCTTAGATCAGAAACCCAAGAGATATGCATTCAAGCCATTGCTAGTAGAACAGAGGTATTTGTTAGGCACATGTTCATAGGTGAGAATGATGATGAGTGTCACGGATCATCACATTCATCAAGTTGAAGAACGAATGAATATCTTGGAAAAGAAGTAGGCGTGAATTGAATAGAAAAACAGTAGTACTTTGTATTAATTCATGAAGAACAGCAGAGCTCCACACCTTAATCTATGGTGTGTAGAAACTCCACCATTGAAAATACAAAAGTGATAATGGTGTAAGCATGGCTGAATGGCCAGCCTCCAAGGTCTAGGGACTAAACGTCCAAAGATGTGTGTCGAATACAATAGTAAAAGGTCCTATTTATAGAGAACTAGTAGCCTAGGGTTACAGAAATAAGTAATTAATGCAGAAATCTTTTTTCGGGCCCACTTGGTATGTGCTTAGGCTGAGCATTGAAGCTTCCATATGTAGAGACTTGGAGTTAAACGCCAGCTTTTGTGCCAGTTTGGGCGTTTAACTCCAGCTTTTGTGCCAGTTTTGGAGTTAAACGCCAAAATTCTTGAGCTGACTTGGAACGCCTGTTTGGGCCATCAAATCTTGGGCAAAGTATGGACTATTATATATTGCTGGAAAGCCCAGGATGTCTAATTTTCAACGCAATTAAGAGCGCGCCAATTGAGCTTCTGTAGCTCCAGAAAAGCCACTTTGAGTGTAGGGAGGTCAAAATCCAACAGCATCTACAGTCCTTTTTCAGCCTCTGAATCAGATTTTTGCTCAGGTCCCTCAATTTCAGCCAGAAAATACCTAAAATCACAAAAAAACACACAAATTCATACTAAAGTCCAGAAGAGTGATTTTTATTTAAAAACTAATAAAAATATAATAAAAAATAATTAAAATATACTAAAAACATACTAAAAACAATGCCAAAAAGCGTATAAATTATCCGCTTATCAATGACGTCCTGCTGCCTCACTCTAGCCTCACGGTCTACCCTATTCTCCCTTCGCCCATGTAGAATTTGTGCCAAAGAGGCTATTGCATCCCTGGCTACTGCAAAGTCATCCGCATCATCGGAAGCAAGTTTTGCGACAACACTCATTGCGCTACACAACGCGCCAAACCTTAGTAACCGAGTGTCGTGCCCCTCTGTCCCTGTTGGCGTCCATTCCTTGGCATATTTACACCACCGCATCAGTATCAAACCTGGTGGGATTTCGTCCAAACCCTCATACTTCATCATGCAAAATATGTGGCAGCAACGAATACCTTCACTGTTCCACATTTGACAATCACATTCAATCTTAGGCTCACTCAGATCCTATAGCACCTTGCGGACCTTACGACAGTTTGCCATATTTGAGAACTTGTAGACGGATGTCGTGCTTATGCTGTCTTTCCCCAAAAACAGTAAAATCCTAACCCCTTTGATTTGTTTTCTAACCTCCTTAAAGATTTTTCTGGTGTATATCTTTGAAGCAAACAGCTCTGTCTTATGAAGACCTGTCGTTAGTACGGGCGTGTAATACGACGAATAAAACTGGGCCGTCACCTCATTATTGCGGTAATCCTTCACCACCCTATCCAAGTTATGAAGCAATTCCAAAAGGCTGTTTGTCGATTTAAGGAACCCTTTGATGAATGCATTTATCCCCTCACATCTCGAAGTTGTCCTGTAGCCGGCACAAAAAGTTCCCCATAGATATTTCGTTGCCCAACTATGTCTTAATTCATAGGTGCTTTTGACCCAGCTATTGTTAATTAATCCTAGACTCTCCATGGCCGTCCTTCAATACTCCTTAAACTCCGTAACATCGAAGTTTGCGTAAACTGCCTTCTTGAACACCTTTCAAAATTCAGGTTCTTTCACTTGCAAGACACAATTTTTTTCCAAGTGCCACTCGCATAGGTGATGCCTAGCTGAAGGCACCACATCCACTGTTGCTACCCGCATGGCTTTATCCCCGTCAATGACCACGACAGAAGGCTTCTTGTTATCTATGACGTCGAGAATATTCAACAAAACCTACCTATATGTACGGACCTTCTCGTCCTCCAGTAATGCAAACCCAAAAATCACCGTTTGCTTGTGGTGATTTGATCAAGAGAAGACTACTAGAGGCTTCTTGTACTTGTTGGACCGGTATGTTGTATCAAATGCAAGCACGTCACCGAACAACTGATAATCTGCCATCATCTGCCCATCAGCCTAGAAGAGGCTACCAAGTCGATCCTCTACTGTTTTGGTGTATCTGGCGACCGTCATCATGTCAGCATTAGCCTTGCCTTCCAAATAACTTATCGTTGCTGCCATGTCTCCGTCGTTTATTTGAGCTATTCTTTGGCTGTGAACATAATTATATAGATTCCTTTTCGTAAATCAAAGCATCCCATATCCTCCTTACTGCCCGGCCATGTAAGCCATAATCTTCGGTGTGGCAATACCGAACTTCTTCAGACTATCAACTTGAGCCTTATCACTCTCACTCAAATTCCGATGACTAGGAAGAAGATGACTAAACATAGTTGCAATAAGAGGGTGGTTATGGCTGTCGTTGATCCTCCTGACTTTCCAAACCTGGACTTGCACATCAAAGTAAATTTTTAACTTTGCCATACAACCCGTGCGATTCTCCAATTTCTCCTCCCGTACTCTTTCTGTACGATTGTAGTGTTTCTCATGCCTTGTACCTTGCCAGTGACAAAAAATGTCTCGCGGTACCAAGACACCATTTATTCGAGCCAAGTCACCCTTCCTTACACCGAAACCCTTAGCCGGGCCAATTGTTTATAAGCTGCATAAGCCTCTTCCTCGGTATTAAACACTTTATCCAGAAAATCCTCTGCGAACCTAAACCCTGAAGCATCACCCTCACATGTCATCGGGTCTGCGCAAATGCCATTCCTGTGGACGTCGTCACCCTTTTCACCTGCCTCAAAGTCATTCCCAAATGAGGAGTTGTCATCGTCCCCACTCGAACTAGAAACACCAAAATACTCCTCTTCACTTAGCCGATCTGAGTCATCCTCTCCACCAATGAACTGAAAGCTCAAATCCATCTTCAAACTCATAGGACCTCAATCACCTGGAAGATATTCGTCGGTAACATGCTACAACCAAGGCGGATGTAAGTGAAGAAAATCGTACAATGGATTAAGAAGTTATCACAACCTAAGCATATGTAAATAGCTAAACCATACTTTAACAACAATAGATGGTCATCATCCATCCACTTGCAAATCGACCTAATGCAATGACTAGTCCCAGCCGAGAAAGATGCTGTAATAATCTCAACTTGAATACAGAGTCACAACCAGCAAATTTTTACATAATTAAACACATATCAAATCACTGTTGTTAACTGCAACTCCATATTTAACGCACATTGAATAACTAGTGAACTCATCAAGAAAGTTACAACAACAACAACAAACTTACATATAGTAGTATCCAATCTTGGAATAGTGTGTAGCGACCATGAATAAGCATCAATGTCTGAATGTTCCCTCAATACTTGCTCTCTTTCTACCTTCTCTTCCTGAATGAATGGTTTAGTTGAGCAATTCAGCAAAATTCCATAAGGTCAAAATAGTAAAGAACAATAACAATAACTGACTTAATTGACATTATAATAAGAACCAATATAGAAACGAATGGCAGCCATACTCTATCACAGTATTAGTATAGGAAATGTTTTCTTCCAAAAAGAGATAAGATAGATATTCCTACAATAGTGGTTTATTTATACGTCTACAGATTTAGGATAGATCAAGCATTTCCTCTTACAATATCTATTTTATTCATTATTGCCTTCAAAAAAATTTAAAACTAAGGGTTCCAGAAAAGAACCAAAGTCTTGCCATTTTTCATAATTTTATCAATAAAGTGTTGATTAGATAAAAATTTTAATTGTTTTATAGTATGCATTTAAATAAAGGATGAATACGAGGCCTGAAAGAGTTGACTTCCTTGTTCATCATAAACAATGAGTAAATTCCCTGCCTAGGTTCATTGATGTCATATTTGAGGCATGACTCACATGAAAACAAGTCTCACAAAGCATCTTCAAATGGTAAAATACCCTGCACCTGTTTTTCCAAGTTTACTAAAATATAAGAAGAAATATTTGACCTAAAAAAAATTCCAACCTTCGTTGAAAGCATTGAAACATTCCTAACATTTTCATTTCCAAACAGCACCTTTCAAGAGAAAGAAATGGTTCCAATGGGCAATGGCCAATGGCAATGATCAGTTACATAAAAAAAATAAACTTTTTCACACAGGCACCATTTTTTTACCCCCACATGCTTATAGCCATTACCTCCTACATTTTTCCTTAAATAATTTTTTCAAAAAAGCCAGAAAATAAAATATGCCTACAAAATTGAATTACCACTCAAATCTATATGATTCATTTTCTCTCCCAATCACATAAGAGTTTCAAACTTCCAAATGAAATAATTGGCGAGCACATGATAAAAACTTCACTACTCACCGGAAAACATGGATAAGACGGCTAATGCTGCAAGGTTGAACCAGAGAAAATAGACCCTGTGGTTGAGTGACATAGAGCCCAAAGACAAGTGACAGAAATTGTATAGTGTGAGAAACTGTGCTTGCGTGTGTCTAATAAGAGAAGCTTGTGAATACAGTATAATCCAACAGAGCAAAAACAACCGATTTCATACCTCCCACTACAGGAAACACGAAAGATAGCAGTGATAAATTGCCTGCGGTTTTTCCATCAGCTGCAATTTGCTAAGATAGCTGCAATTGGCTTCCAATCTCTTCAATGTGACGCAGAATCGGATAGATTAGCGTCGAATCCATGAAGCACCGCCACTAACCCCAACTCTTTATCATATACTTGGTGGTTGTGTTACCTAATCAGATCAGATTACCCAAAATCAAGAAAAACAGGAACCTGCGAAAGGAGAGTGGAAGCACGCGAACCCCTGTTCTCTGCTCCACCGTATACCGCTGTGTCACCCTGGAGTCACGTGGCTGCCGACCCATCCTCCTCTTACCGCCGTTGACCGTTCTCCTCTACTCTACAGTGCGTGAAACCCCTAATCCCTATTCCACGGTGTGCGAAACCCACCCCTGTTCTCTGCTCCACGCGTCTGTGCCATCTTTGAGTCGCGTAGTTCCTCAGACATCCTCCTCTCACCGTCCTCGACTGTTCCCCTCTCCTCCACCCCTTACTCCCTCCTCTATCGTGCACGATTTGAGCTATCGCGACCTCTCCCCTAGTTCGTTCTTCCATCTAAATTTGTTTCCTATTTTCATCAAAATTTTCTATATCTTGTTAGTTCAACTTATGCTTTTAGGTTAGTTTGATTTAAATTTTGTCTATATCTTCTATTAATTCAGGATAATTGTTACTGTATAGAGTTAAAGGATTTGAAGGTACCACTATTGTGTTTTTGGGTTGGTCTGTTGGAATCAAAACATTAAGTTTGTATATAATTTTTTTTTCTTCTGTCTTCTATATGTTTGTGAATTGTGACATGGAGAGCCCATTGTGGCTTATGTTCTTAAGTTGTTTATTGTTGATTGAAAATAGGGTGCAGAGTTGATGAGCAAGTACGTAGTGAGTGTTTTGAGAGGCATAGTTGTTTCCTCTGTTGAAGAAGCAAGGAAGGCTATCAAGGATGTCTTTCCTAATGAAAGCGAGGTAATTTGATATAGTTATCAAATATTTTTTCTATATAGGAATTTCACTCTCTAATATGTTGAGATTTTCGATAGCGATGCTTTATAATTACTTCTTGTGGTTGCTTATAGATATTCTTGTTTTATCCAACAAATAAAAAGGAAGAAAGATAGGAAGGATATGAGTTGTGATAACCTTGATGCTTTCACATAAATTGAAAACTAAATGTTAATGTTTAGTTTCATAAATTGTCTGCATTTTTTCCTTTCAATATTAAACGAAAAGGATTTATTTGATCATTATCTACAATTTTTATTTGTGCAAATGTCTTCATTTTCAGTATGCATGTATATGCTAGCAATTTTCATCTTTTGACAATGATATTTATAGATGTAATACAGTGGCACTAGCCTTTTCAGATAATTAATACTTGTGGTGTCTAATTTTTTTAAATATTTTTTTAGCCAAAGTTGCATGGTTAGAACACATAGTTTCTTATACTGTATGTTTGTAGGATGAATAAAATGTTCATGTTGCCTTTTTAGCATATGATCTGGTAGTGTTTTCTATGGTTGGATTGGTCACCTGGACTTGCTTGTATTCATATGTGCTATTTGGTGCCTAGAAATTTGTTCTTATCATCTACGTATATACTTCTAGTTGATTCTATACATTTGTTGGACATTGCAATATATATATATATATATATCCCACCACCAATTACATAATTTGATGAGCACAATATACCCAATGAGAGTTGTTGTTTTGTTTGGAAATGATGTTCAAATTTTTTTATGCACAATCATATATGAAATGGATACACAGTCCTGCTCGATAGATTGATTTTTTGATATTTCTAATTGTCTGTTTTCTACAGATTTATTTGTGTAAAAAACTAGCACTTGTGAATGAGATGTACTTTTTTCTATAATCCTGGATCGTAAGTCTGCTAGTCCTGTAAGTATTCTGTACCGTTTGTGTAAATTTAATTTGCGTTATTTGCAAAGCGTTAAACCCTTGCAACTTCTTTATGGTATTTATGTAACTGAATTTCAATTCTTTTTCCTTTTATTAGTTTTACAGCTTGTCATTGCATGTAGTAAGGGAGGAACCAGTATTGAAGACCTTGCAGAGAAATTTCCAAGCATGATTATAAAGGTCTTATTCTTGACATTTCTCATTATTACTAAAATTTTTTGCGCTGCTAGTATATTTTCTTTGCATGATAGCCCGATGGGCTCCTTTTTTCTAGTAGGTACCAATTGATGTTTTTAAAGGAATTATTGATGAAGATGCTACAAAGGTGGTTGATGGCTTGGCTCCCAAAGGAGCTGATAGAAATAAATTTATTGAACAAGTGAAGAATTTGTATAATATTTTTCGCAAAACTGACTGCACTCTTTCGGAGTAAGCACATGGAATGTCTTATATTTGTTTTCAATATATTATTTTAAAAAGAATATGTACATTAATGACAATTTATTATCTTGAACATATCAATCCTTTTGTCAAGTCCTTTTTATGTAGTTTATTTCTCATCACTTATATGTATTATGTGTCTTTCTTCTTTCAACAAGTGGTCGCTGCAAAGGCAGATTTAAATTATATTTGGTTAGATGGAGAAATTGGTTGCATGGTGAATGGTGCAGGGTTAGCAATGGCCACAATGAATATAATTAAATTGCATGGGGGTACTCCTACCAATTTTCTAGATGTAGGTGGAAATGCCTCTGAAGGTCAGCTAATGTTAAAAAGAGACTCACATAAATTTGCGGCAGTTTCAAAACCGCCGCAAATCTTTCTTAAATCCACTGACCAAAATAGCGGCGGTTCTACAACTGCCGCAAAATCAATTATCTGATTTTGCTGCGGTTGTACCAGCGGTTCGTTATAACCGCCACAAAATCAAATTTCCACCCCCTAACTTGCAACGTTTGTGGAAAAGCTGGTATACTATTTTGTGGCGGTTAAAAGCCGTCGTAAATCCCTAAAAAAACCACTGCTATTCGGCGTGTCTCTTGTAGTATCCAACAACGACTGAACGCCAACAGCAACAACTTCCGATCACGCCGGCAGCGGAAGCATCTACGGCCAGACGCAGTCAACGCGGGATACGCCACGAACCCGCAACATCAATTGTAGCCTGTTTCCAGGCTTGGACCTCCACCACCCTAAGACCTTCAGCGGCTGTATCCCTATCCCTCGACCTTAGGGCTTCGCTTTTAGGAATAACATCTTCCTCAATGTTTCGCCTTCCATGGATGCATTAGGGCATGCGTTTCTCTTTTTTCCCTCCCATTCACAAAGAAAAAAAAAACCATCTTCTTTGGATACCTAATTTTTTGTTGGCAAAGCCCACCTCAAAAAGTCTATCAACAAATACTGCAACCAAAAAATCTTGACTTATAGCTCAGCCACTGTTACCATCAACCGGGAGACAAGTCCTGCAACAACAGAATAACGTGTCAATCTCATACTCATTTAGACACAAAATCTATAAATCTGTATAATTTAAATCTTTACCATAGATTGACCCATTAAATCCATGTCATAGTTAACTCCGTCACACAACTAAAGCTCACTACTCCCTCACAAAGCCTGATGCCTACGATGCTGCACCCTGAAAGTGGGACAAGGAACATGTAAGACACTGCCACAAGAACAAGATTTTTCTATACATCTTTACAAACTTGATCTGTACGGAAAGGAGCCCGTGATATTAATATCAAAGTATTTTTACATTAGAGACCAACATAAATAATGTTAAAAATTGCCATTGTAATGGTCTCGTCTGGCCGCTTGAAAATATAGAGTTCATTATTGGCTAAATTAAAAAATAGAATTCTATAGTTATTAAAAGCAGTAATTCAATCCACGCCTTAGTATAATTAATGTCTAATCCCACATCATTCCTTAACAAAAATATTATTTATATATTAAATTAATTATTATATATTTTTATATAAATATATATAATTTAATTTATTTTTAATATATATTTTATATTAATAACTAATTTTAATATACACTTAAATTGGTTATTTAAAGTTTAAAGTTATGCGTTAGACTCTCATCCTTTTTTCACTTCTTTTGTTATATATAAAGCACCAAACAGATTTTATTTTGTAATGATATAACTATAGAAAGGTGCCTATTTTGATCTTGACATTTTAGAGAATTAATAATGATTTCTATTTTCTAACATATACAAATATAGAAATTCCCTGCTCATTATTCATAATTTCTTGGTCCTACATTCATGATTGTATATATATATCTTAGTGATGATGGAATTTTCAAGTTTAGGCGTAAAATAAAAAGTGAAGGCAATATTTAATATAAACTCCATGAGTACAGAATAAAGAAGATTAAGTATTTTATTAATTAAGTATTTTTACAAACGTATACACACAACTGCAACTTTTTTTCAAATTAATTAGTTGAATGATTGAACCGTTAAATTGATTTAATTATTATAGGGACTAAAGATCATAATAAGAATGTCCTAGGATGCTTATTTCTAATTTCTAATCCTAATAAGTAATAAAGGTGATTCTAAAGTCAGAAAGGTGAGAAAATTAACATATCGAGTTTATTTAGCCGTACAAAGCAAAATTTGAACCGTAAAAATTTAGAAATAAGGAGAAGTTAAAATACTATTTTTTCTTTCCAACTATCTCTTTTTATTAAAAATTTTTGAAATTAGTAATTTCAAATTGTTAAGTTTTTTGAGCTCCCTTTTTATGTGGAGAAAAAGTTTAAATGTTAGTATCCAAACTCATGAATAATTGAGGAGTTAGGGTTGAGCAAAAGAGGTCTCATTTAGAAGAAGAACACTAAACACTAGAGAGAAGAGAAGAGAGAAAGTTATTTTCGCACATATACAAAGCTATCTCTATAAATTTGTCGCTGCAGATTCGTTAACTGTTGGATTGGGCTCAAATTCGAAGAATATGTTCCACACACATGGTTCTTTGTTTTACCGTTTGGATCTTTGATTCGATGTTTGTATTTGGAGATATTGACCACGCACAACAACTCTATTTTTGTGGTATTTTCATCTTCTTGTTCTTATTTTGTAAGCTTTGAAGCTTGGATTGTTTGGCTTATTGTATGCACGTTTTGTGCAGTAATTTGTGACTCTCTTGTATCCTATTTTTCATCATAGTGAAGTGATTTCCTGGTCTTGGTGACTCGTAATTTTTACTTCTCGCATTGAGGAGGTTTTCCACATTAAAAATCTTGGTGTGTTAGTTTGTTTCTAATTTCTAATTTATGTGATTTTTTCACTGTTACTGGATATTATTGTGCTGCTATTAATACTTATTGTGAGTGGGTATTGTTGCTCCTCTAATTCTTGCAAGTAGGGAATTGTGTATTTTATTCCTATCAATTAACGTCAGAGCTCATATTTGGGCATTTGGTTATAACTTGCTTGAAAGATGGAGACAAATAATTCTACTAGGACCATAAGTTTGAATTGCACTAATTACCATCTAAGGAATGGCAAAATAAAGAATTTGTTATTTGTCAAAAATCTATATTTACCCGTATTTTCTACACAAAAATTAGAATTTAAAACAGATAAGGAATGAGAGTTTATACACCAACAAGTTTGTGGTTTTATTAGGCAATGGTTAGATGATAATGTTTACAATCACATTACCAATGAGACTCATACTAGAACTTTGTGGAATCAAATTGAATCCTTATATACTTCCAAGTATGACAATAATAAATTGTACTTGTTAAATATTTTAATGAATTTGAGATACAAGAAGGGATCACAAGTATTAGATCACTTAAATGAATTTCAAGGGGTTTTGGATCAGTTGTCAAGCATGGGATTCAAGTTTGAAGATGAGGTTTAAGGGTTATGGTTGCTAAATACTCTACCAGATTCTTGGGAGATATTTTGTATCTCTCTTACTAATTCTACTCCGAATGGTAAAATGAGCATGCAACTTGTTAAATGTGGTATTTTAAAGAAAGAGATGAGAAGAAAGATGCAGAATTCTTCGTCACACTCTAAAATATTGGTCATTGAAAACAGGGAGAAATCAGAATAGAGGTCAAAAGGATAGAGGTAAAAGCAGGAGTAAATCTAAGTCAAGATACAAGAATATTGAGTGTCATTACTAATTGTCACAAAATAGGTCACGTTCAAAAATATTGCTTTCTTTGGAAAAAAGAGAACAAAGGTAAGGAAGAAAATAAGGATGATGGTGATAATAATCGTGTATCTTCTATTTTAGATGATCTCTTTACTGTTGATATTGTTGATTATGAGTATAAGGTCAAACTTGTTTCTGATGATGAGTTCAGCTGGATAATTGATAGTGGCGCCTCAATACATGTTATACCAAAGAAGAAGTTCTTCACTTCTCATACTCCAGGTAATTTTGAAGTGCTTAAGATGGATAATGATGGCTTGGCCAAGGTTATTGGTGTATGAGATATTTGTCTTGAGACTAATATAGGAATGAAGCTACTACTCAAAGATGTTAGACATGCTCCAGATGTTCGCTTGAATTTGGTTTCAGTTAAAAGGCTTGATAATGAAGGCTTTGTAAACACTTTCGACTTTGGACAATGGAAACTTACTAAAGGCAACTTAGTGGCGGCTCAAAAAAAAGGTACTTCAAGTTTGTATGTGATGCATGCCATGATTACAAAAGGTAGTGTGAATGCATTTGAAAATAAAGAAGTTTGTAGCTTATGGCACAGAAGACTTGGTCATATTAGTGAAAAAGGACTTAATTGTTTGGCTCAAAAGGATGCTCTTTTTGGTTTGAAAAATGCAGAGTTGGAAAGATGTTCTCATTGCATGGCTAGCAAACAAAGGAGATTATCCTTCAAGAAGCATCAACCTTCAAGAAAATCAAATTCTTTGGAATTGGTGCACTCTGATATTTGTGGTCCTTTAAAGGTACGGTCTTTTAGTGGAGCTATTTACTTTATTACTTTTATTGATGATCATTCAAGAAAGCTTTGAACTTATAATTTGAAAACAAAGAACCAAGTTTCAAAAAAAGTTCAAACAATTTCAAGTTTTGGTTGAGAGACAAACAGGTAAAAAGCTTAAATGTATTTGCACTGATAATGGTGGTGAGTATTGTGGATGATTTGATGAGTATTGCAAGCAACAAGGCATTAGGTATGAAAAGACGTCTCCTAAAATACCTCAGTTGAATGGTTTTGCAGAAATGATGAATAGAACATTGATTGAAAGAGTTAGGTGAATGCTTATTGAAGTTAAGCTACCTAAAGTCTTTTGGGGTGAAGCACTACTTATAGCAGCTCATGTGATTAATCTGAGTCCTACATAGGGATGGCAAAAACTCCTGATGGGGTGGATATTGATCGCAAGAATTTTGTTGTCGGTAGGGAATTTCACAAGATATTTGCGTTGCAAGTATAGCCCCAAACCAACGAACAGTTCTCGCATCAAATTAAATTATGGTGGTTTTGTCACAATTAACGAACCCCAAATAAGAATTAACCGGAGTATTTAGACTCCGGATCGTCTCCCTAGAAAACAATGTAGTGCTTAGTTATTGGCTATGAAGGGGGTAAAGAGGGGGGGGGGTTTGGTTCATGAGATGGCAAGAAAGTAAATTAAGTGAGTAAGTAAAGAAAGCAAAATAAAGAACTCTTGGCTAAGATTTGAGTAATTGAGATCACCATCCTTCTCAACAAACCGAATATTGATAATCATGAGAGGCCAACCTATTAAGTCTACTTCCCAAAAGCCTTAAGTACGTAAAATTTACTCCTAAGCTTGAAGTACATCAAATAGATTTGATCACGTCAACCCTTAAGTCCTAACCTACCTACTAATTAACTTAGTAGTGGGTTAGCGTCAATGGGTATCAAATTGATCACTATGGGTTCTCAAATCACCAATTCCATCATACCCAATGACTCAAGATTACCCAATTCCCTTGGCTTAGACCAAGAGTTGACAAAACTACTCAAAAACTAAAGAGAACATTTCATCAAACACATAGAGTGCAACAAATGTAAATTTCATAAATTGCAAGAATAGTAAAATCTAACAACTACTAATGTGCAAGAAAATTGAGATCAACAACTCAAATCAACTATAAAGAAACATCAAACATTAAATTACATTAAAAGTAAATCAAATCCAACATGGGTTCATCACTACAAAAGAGAGCAAAATGAGAAATTAACATTACAAATAAGAGAATCAAGACGTAGAAATGAGAAATTATAAAAGGAACAAGATGAGATCAAGTAATTAAACATGAATTTAGAATAATCTAACCTAATCCTAACCTAATTCTAGAGAGAAGAGGGAGCTTCTCTCTCTAGAAAACTAACTAAAGGCTCATGTTGGCTAAACTAATTGCTCTCCCTTTTGCTTGGACTTTAATTCTGCATGAAATACACTCAGAAACAAGTTGAAATTGGACCTGAGCAGCTCAGAAATCGCCCCCAGCGTTTTGCTTATAAGTGGGCCATGTAAGAGTATTGGCGCGTGCGCGCCATGTGCGCGTGTGCGTCAATGAGCAAATTTTTCATCCGCGCGGACGCGGCATGTACGCGTGCGCGTCTATGGGCGAGACCACTTTTTCCCGTGCGCGCCCTTGGATGCATTCCGAATCTTTGTTTCTTTATGAATTCTCCCCTTTGTATGCTTTTCTATTCATTTCTTCCATCCAATACTTGCCTTATAAACCTGAAATCACTCAACACACGCATCAAGGCATCGAATGGAATTAAAGTGAATCAAAATTACCAATTTAAGTCCTAAAAAGCATGTTTTTACACTTAAGTAAAATTCAAGAGAGAATTACAAAACTATGCTATTTTATTGAATAAATGTGGAAAGGGTGGTAAAATCCCCCAAAATAAGCACAAGATAAATCACGAAATCAGAGTTTATCAAATCTCCCCACACTTAAACTAAGCATGTCCTCATGCTAAATCCAAGAAGAAGCAAAGGGTATTAACATTTATTCAATGCAACTAACTAAATGCACTCTATTTTCATGATGTAATGGTTTAGTCAAAATAAATCAATCTCCAAGAATACACATGCAAGCACAAGGGCTAATGTATTAGCAATCAAAGCAAACCACAATTGGATTGAATCATTGAAAGAGTTCACAAACTTGCAAGAAAAGATGATCATGGATGGAAACATGTAATTGAGTGATCGAACCCTCACCGGATGTGTATCCGCTCTAGGCACTTAAGTGTATGGGGTTGATTCACTCAATTCTCTCCTAATCATGCTTTTCAAGATTTTTTTTTCATCTAACAATCAACAATTATTTTATGCATGCATACAAATATCAAGAGGACATCTCATAGGTTGTAATGGGGTTAGGGTCAAGGTAGGATGCATATGGTCAAGTGAGCTTGAAATTTGAATATTTGATTAACTTAAACTTCCCACCTAACCTATGAAAACCTAAACAATTCTAAACAAACCTAGCTATCTATTCTTCACTTTTCACACACTCATGCAATTCCTTTTTAATACCTCACATATGCATTGAATTTATGAAACCTTAAACTTTGGGACCCTTTGTTCCCTTTCTGTTGCAATATATATATATATATATATATATATATATATATATATATATATATATATATATATATATTAACTAAGATATATACAAGAACATCAATGCATATGGCTTACATGTGATTACTACATGAGTATGTACCCAATTCTTGAGAAATTTTTAACAAAAATATAAATACGCTTTTTTCTCTAACCAATGTACCCAAGCTTCCCAAAATCAAGTAATGAACACTCTCACTAGCCTAAGCTAATCAAAGATCTAAACAAGGGACATTTATTATTTTTCACTTAAGCTTGTAATGTGCTATAATAATGAACAAATGGGTTAAGCATAGGCTCAAAATTGGCTAACAATGGAAGATAAAAAGGTAAGTTATTTTGGGTAAGTGAGCTATTTGAACAATGGCCTCAATCATATAATTGCATGTATACACAAAATAATGGACATAAAGAATCAAACAAATCAAAAATTACAATCATAGGAAGAGAATAATGCACACAAGAATGAAAGTAAGTGGTCATAGGATGTAACCACACAATTAAGCTCAAATCTCACATGCTTGTGTTCTTTGCTCAAAACATGATCCACAAGTATATAATTCAAGCAAGTTCTAAAAAAAATTTTCAACCAATTGGGTGGTACCCTAAAATTGAATTTCTTAAAAATTTTCATCATATTGACTAAGCTTATTCTAATGCAATGTTGTGATTTAGAAAATTTGAAAAATTTTTCCTAGTTTACCCCCTTTTCAATCAAAACATAATTCTTATACAAAAAGGGTCAACTAGAATTTATCAAACCAAAATATTTTTCTAATCACAATCAAAAACTAAGATGCAAAACATATATAATAATAATAATAATAATAATAATAATAATAATAATAATAATAATAATAATAATAATAATAATAATAATAATAATAATAATAATAATAATAATAATAATAATAATAATAATAATAAAAGTGTGCAACAACCAGAATAAAAGTATCCACAATAGCAAATATGTACAGTAATCCCAAAATGATCTAAAAGATAAAGTGCAAAATAACATAAAGTAGCAGAAACTAAAGCTGGATGTCCGAAAGTTCACCACATAAATGTAAACACCGGTCACGAACGGTGACCTCCCCACACTTTAGAATCAAGCATCGTCCTCGATGCTACTGCTGAAGCTCGGGATGAGGGTCAACAATCGCGCCGGGCTCCTCAGGCTCGGACTGTGGGACTGGGACTGGCTGTGACTCTGGATGTGGCTGTGGATCCTCAGGAGGCTGCTGGACCTCAGTGGTGGCCTGTGTCTCTGGAAGTGCATCCTGATGAGTCGGCTCCTCAGCCGGCTCCTCCTCCTGATCCTGCTCGTCGGAAGCGGGAGAGTCTGGGAGCGGCGGTAGCTCGATGCCCTGTGATACAAACACCTGGTCAATGTGATCGAGACGTCGCATGACACGATGCTCGAAGCGCTCCATGAAGCGAAGTAGGTGCTGCACCAACAGATAAGTTGGCTCAGGTTCTGGTGGTGGTGGTGGTAAGGATGCTCGGCTGCTGAAGTAGAGGGGGGTCCTACTGCTGCTGCTGACGATGAGGGCTGAGCTGCCTCCTCCATTGCTCTGGCTCGGGAATGGTGTTTGGGTGGGGGCTTCTCATGCACCCACCTACCCCATGGAATGGTAGTCTCATTGTCATCGTCATCTGGGGGTAGTGGTGTCACATCATCATCCTCCCACGGGACACCTGCCAGCTCAATCATGCTAGTGACCAGTGTAGGGAAAGGTAGCAAGCCATGAATATGAGCTTTCCACATACTATGCCTGATTAGTCGGGGGAAGTTTACCTCCTTTCCCTCCATCACACACCCAATCAGAACCAGTATATCCATCGGGATCTCTGAAAAGTGAGTGTTGGGAAAGACATAGTGGGCGAAGATATGCTGCCAAGTCTTGGCCTCCTTCGTCAGGTAAGTGATGAGCGGATATTTTATACGCTTTTTGGGTTTAATTTCATATAGTTTTTAGTATGTTTTAGTTAGTTTTTAGTTTATTTTCATTAGTTTTTAGGAAAAATTCATATTTCTGGACTTTACTATGAGTTTGTGTGTTTTTCTGTAATTTCAGGTATTTTTCTGGCTGAAATTGAGGGAGCTGAGCAAAAATCTGATTCAGGCTGAAAAAGGACTGCTGATGCTGTTGGATTCTGACCTCCCTGCACTCAAAGTGGATTTTCTGGAGCTACAGAACTCGAAATGGCGTGCTTCCAATTGCGTTGGAAAGTAGACATCCAGGGGCTTTTCCAGCAATAAATAATAGTCCATACTTTGCTCAAGGATAGATGACGTAAACTGGCGTTCATCACCAGTTCTCTGCCCAATTCTGGCGTCCAGCGCCAGAAAAGGATTAAAAGTTGGAGTTCAACGCCAGAAATGGATCCAAACCTGGCGTTGAACGCCCAAAATGGCCTTATGCACGTGAATTGCTTAAGTCTCAGCCCCAGCACACACCAAGTGGGCCCCAGAAGTGTATCTCTATACCATCTGTTATAGTTTACTCAATTTCTGTAAACCTAGGCTACTAGTTTAGTATTTAAACAACTTTTAGAGACTTATTTTGTATCTTATGACATTTTAGATCAAAACTTTGTACTCTTTGACGGCATGAGTCTCTAAACTCCATTGTTGGGGGTGAGGAGCTCTGCTGTGTCTCAATGAATTAATGCAAGTACTTCTGTTTTCTATTCAAACATGCATGTTCCTATCTAAGATATCCATTCGCGCTTAACTATGGAGAAGGTGATGATCAGTGACATTCATCACCTTCCTCAATCCATGAACGTGTGTCTGACAACCACCTCCGTTCTACATCAGATTGAATGAATATCTCTTAGATTCCTTAATCAGAATCTCCGTGGTATAAGCTAGATTGATGGCGGCATTCATGAGAATCCGGAAAGTCTAAACCTTGTCTGTGGTATTCCGAGTAGGATTCAGGGATTGAATGACTGTGACGAGCTTCAAACTCGCGAGTGCTGGGCATAGTGACAGACGCAAAAGGAGGGTGAATCCTATTCCAGCATGATCGGGAACCTCAGATGATTAGCCGTGCTGTGACAGAGTATTTGGACCATTTTCACAAGAGGAGGGGATGTAAGCATTGACAACGGTGATGCCTCAACACACAGCTTGCCATAGGAGGACGTGCGTGCGTGAATCAGAGAACAGAGGAAAGCAGAGATTCAGAAGACAAAGTATCTCCAAAACTCCAACATATTCTCCATTACTGCATAACAAGTAACTTTTAACCCATGCTCTCTTGTTCATTCGCAATTCAACTGATAAATATAATTGACTTCCTGATTAAGAATTACAAGATAACCATAGATTGCTTCAAACTAACAATCTCCGTGGGATTCGACCCTTACTCACGTAACGTATTACTTGGACGACCCAGTGCACTTGCTGGTTAGTGGTACGAGTTGTGAAAAGTGTGATTCACAATTCGTGCACGAAGTTTTTGGCGCCGTTGCCGGGGATTGTTCGTGTTTGAACAACTGAAGGTTTATTTTGTTTCTTAGATTAGGAAAATTTTTCTTTTTGGTTTAGAGTCTCTTATTATTGTTCTTGGTTAAAAATATCCTTCTTCAAAACAAGTGTTACATTTACTGCTCAATTGGTTAGAGCGTTGGTCTGAGTCCGTGGCAGTTTGATACACTTTTCTTTTAAAAATCTTTTTCAAAAATAATTTTTATATTAAATCTAGTGCCAAACTTTAAGTTTGGTGTTTTCTTGTTGATTTTTCTGTGTTTTTCGAAAATTTTATCTTAGTTTTCAAAAAATTTTAAGTTTGGTGTTCTTTCTTCATATGCTTGTGTTTTTGTGAGTCGTCAAAGTGTTCTTGAGTTTTCCTTGTGTCGTGATCTTAAAATTTTAAGTTTAGTGTTCCTTGGTGTTTTTCCTCCAAAATTTTCGAAAACAAGGAGCATTAGATTTAGCAATTTTGAGTCTTGTGCTATTTTAGTGTTTTTCTCTTTCCTCATTAAATTAAAAAATATCTTTTCTCTCTAATTTTAAAACAAATTTTCGAAAATCATTTTAAGAAAAAAAATTTAAAACCTTTTCCAAATCATATCTTTTTCAAAATTTCTTTACCACTTTCTCTCCCCTCATTTTTTTTGAAAATCTTCACCTATTTTTATTTATTTTATTTTAATTTGTTTTATTTTCGAAATAAATAAATTAATAAATAAATAAAAATATTATTTTTTACATCATCTCCCTTTCTCCATCATGGATCTAAGTGGAAATGAACAGTCCAGGAGGACTCTAGGGTCATATTCTAACCCCTCTACTGCTTCATATGGGAGTAGCATCTGCATACCCTCCATTGGAGTCAGTAGCTTTGAGTTAAATCCTCAGCTCATTATCATGGTGCAGCAAAGTTGCCAGTATTTCGGTCTTCCACAGGAAGAACCTACAGAGTTTCTGGCACAGTTTCTACAGATTACTGACACAGTACATGATAAAGAAATAGATCATGATGTCTACAGACTATTACTATTTCCATTTGCTGTAAAAGATCAAGCTAAGAGGTGGTTGAATAACCAACCTAAGGCCAGCATAAGGACATGGAATCAGCTAACAGAAAAATTCCTGAATCAATACTTTCCCCCAAAACGGATGACACAGCTAAGGCTGGACATCCAAGGCTTTAAACAAGGAGATAATGAATCTCTTTATGATGCCTGGGAGAGATACAGAAAGATGCTATGAAAATGCCCCTCTGAAATGTTTTCAGAGTGGGTTCAGTTAGACATCTTCTATTATGGGCTTGCAGAAGGAGCTCAGATGTCTTTGGACTACTCAGCTGGTGGATCTATCCACATGAGAAAGACAATTGAAGAGGCTCAAGAGCTCATTGATACAGTTGCCAGGAATCATCATCTGTATCTAAGCAGTGACCCTTCCATGAAAGAAGAGGTTAAAACAGCAACTGCTGAACTCAGTCCTGTAAAACAAGCTGCTGAATTCAATCAGCAATTGGACTTTCTAACAAAGCAGTTAGCCGAATTCAAAGATAGACTACAAGAGACAAGGATGGCTAATATACATATGGATGAACAGTTTAAGCAAACAAAGCAGCAGCTGTCAAGGCAAATAACAGAAGAATGCCAAGCAGTTCAACTAAGAAGTGGGAAAACATTAAATACCCCACCTCAAGGTAGCAAAAAGCTAAGAAATGAGCAAACCACCCAAAATTCACCTGAGGACAGTAAGAGCCCAGGGAAAAGTAATTCTGGAATTAAAACGCCAGAAATTTGGTGGAAAGCTGGCGCTGAACGCCCAGACCATGCTCAGGACTGGCGTTCAACGCCAGAAACAAGGCAGAACTGGCGTTCAACGCCAGAAATAGGCAAGGATCTGGCGTTGAACGCCCAAAATGGGCAAGACCTGGTGCTGAACGCCCAAAATGGGCACAGTTCTGGCGTTCAGACGCCGGGAACAGACAATGAGTTGGCATCTCACGTCACTCCAGCTTCTAACTCTGGCACTCAATTGCCAGTGAGGGATCAGACACACACACGTGCTGATGACAACCCCTCTAAAAAGACTTCTTCAACCACTTCTGTAGGCAATAAACCTACAGCAACTAAGGTTGAAGAATATAAAGCCAAGATACCTTATCCTCAAAAACTCCGAAAAGAGGAGCAGGATAAGCAATTTGCTCGCTTTGCAGATTACCTAAGGACTTTTGAAATAAAGATTCCATTTGCAGAAGCACTTGAGCAAATACCTTCTTATGCCAAGTTCATGAAAGAGATCTTGAATCATAAAAAGGATTGGAGAGAAACAGAAAGAGTTCTCCTCACTGAAGAATGCAGTGCAGTCATTCTGAAAAGCTTTCTTGAGAAGCTCAAAGACCCTGAGAGTTTTCTGATACCATGCATATTAGAAGGTCAATGCACCAAGACAGCTTTATGCGATCTTGGGGCAAGCATCAACCTAATACCTGCATCCACTATCAGAAAGCTTGGCTTAACTGAAGAAGTTAAACCAACCAGGATATGTCTCCAACTTGCTGATGGCTCCACTAAATACCCATCAGGCGTGATTGAAGACATGATTGTCAGAGTTGGGCCATTCGCCTTTCCCACTGACTTTGTTGTGTTGGAAATGGAGGAGCACAAGAGTGCTACTCTCATTCTAGGAAGACCCTTTCTAGCAACTGGACGATCCCTCATTGACGTCCAACAGGGGGAAATAACCCTGAGAGTCAATGATGATGAGTTTAAGTTGAACGCTGTCAAAGCCATGCAGCATCCTGACACATCAAAAGACTGCATGAAAGTTGATCTTATTGACTCTTTGGTAGAAGAGATCAACATGGCTGAGAGTCTCGAATCAGAGTTGGAAAACATCTTTAAAGATGTTCAGCCTGATTTAGAGGATTCAGAGGACATGAAAGAGCCTCTGAAAATTTTTCTAGAAGAAGAAAAATCTCCTAAACTCGAGCTCAAGCCATTACCACCATCCTTGAAATATGCATTTCTGGGAGAAGGTGACACTTTTCCAGTGATCATAAGCTCTGCCTTAAATTCACAGGAAGAGGAAGCACTTATTCAAGTGCTAAGGACACACAAGACAGCTCTTGGGTGGTCCATAGGTGACCTTAAGGGCATAAGCCCAGCTAGATGCATGCACAAAATCTTATTGGAGGATAATGCCAAACCAGTGGTTAAACCACAGAGGCGGCTAAATCCAGCCATGAAGGAAGTGGTGCAGAAAGAGGTCACCAAATTACTAGAGGCTGGGATTATTTATCCTATTTCTGATAGCCCCTGGGTGAGCCCTGTCCAAGTCGTCCCAAAAAAGGGAGGCATGACAGTGATTCATAATGAAAAAAACGAACTGGTTCCTACAAGAACAGTTACAGGGTGGCGCATGTGTATTGACTACAGAAGGCTCAATACAGCCACCAGAAAGGACCATTTTCCTTTACCATTCATAGACCAGATGCTAGAAAGACTAGCAGGTCATGATTATTACTACTTTTTAGACGGCTACTCAGGCTATAACCAGATTGCAGTAGATCCTCAAGATCAAGAGAAAACAGCATTCACATGTCCATCTGGAGTGTTTGCTTATAGAAGGATGCCATTTGGGCTATGTAATGCGCCTGCAACCTTCCAGAGATGCATGATCTCTATTTTCTCTGATATGGTGGAAAAATTTCTGGAAGTCTTCATGGATGACTTCTCAGTATATGGAGACTCATTCAGCTCCTGTCTTGATCACCTGAAACTTGTTCTGAAAAGATGCCAAGAGACCAACCTGGTTTTAAACTGGGAAAAATGTCACTTCATGGTGACTGAAGGGATTGTTCTTGGGCATAAAATCTCAAACAAGGGAATAGAGGTGGATCAAGCAAAAATAGAGGTAATTGAAAAATTACCACCACCTGCCAATGTTAAGGCAATCAGAAGCTTTCTGGGGCATGCAGGATTTTATAGGAGGTTTATAAAGGATTTTTCAAAAATCGCAAAACCTCTAAGCAATCTGCTAGCTGCTGACACGCCATTTGTGTTTAACACAGAGTGCCTGCAGGCATTTGAAATGCTGAAAGCTAAGCTGGTCACAGCACCAGTCATTTCTGCACCAGACTGGACATTACCATTTGAGCTAATGTGTGATGCCAGTGATCATGCCATTGGTGCAGTGTTGGGACAGAGGCATGATAAGCTTCTGCATGTCATTTATTACGCCAGTCGCGTTCTAAATGATGCCCAGAAAAATTACACAACCACAGAAAAAGAATTACTTGCAGTGGTTTATGCCATTGACAAGTTCAGATCATACTTAGTAGGATCAAAAGTGATTGTGTATACTGACCATGCTGCTCTTAAATATCTACTCACAAAGCAGGATTCAAAACCCAGGCTCATCAGATGGGTATTGCTTCTGCAAGAGTTTGATATAGAAATAAGAGACAGAAAAGGGACAGAGAACCAAGTGGCTGATCATCTGTCCCGGATAGAGCCAGTAGAAGGGACGTCCCTCCCCTCTCTTGAGATCTCTGAGACGTTTCCGGATGAGCATTTATTTGCCATTCAGGAAGCACCATGGTTTGCCGATATTGCAAACTATAAAGCTGCAAGGTTCATACCCAAGGAGTACAACAGGATACAAAAGAAGAAATTAATTACGGATGCAAAGTACTACTTGTGGGATGAACCCTATCTCTTTAAGAGATGTGCAGACGGAATAATCTGTAGGTGTGTGCCTAGAGAAGAAGCACAGAGGATCCTATGGCATTGCCACGGATCTCAATATGGAGGCCATTTCAGAGGTGAGCGAACAGCCACCAAGGTCCTCCAATGTGGCTTCTATTAGCCCACACTCTATAAAGATTCCCGAGAGTTTGTACGTAACTGTGACAGTTGCCAAAGAGCTGGTAATCTGCCTCATGGTTATGCCATGCCTCAACAAGGAATCTTGGAAATTAAGTTGTTTGACGTATGGGGAATTGACTTCATGGGACCTTTTCCACCATCATACTCAAACACTTATATTCTGGTGGCAGTTGACTATGTATCAAAATGGGTTGAGGCCATTGCCACACCCACCAATGATACTAAGACAGTGCTGAAGTTCCTCCAGAAACATATCTTTAGCAGGTTTGGTGTCCCTAGAGTACTAATCAGTGATGGGGGCACTCACTTCTGCAATAAACATCTTTACTCTGCCATGGTTCGGTATGGAATTCGCCACAAGGTGGCTACTCCATATCATCCACAAACTAATGGGCAAGCTGAAGTCTCTAACAGAGAATTAAAGAGAATCCTAGAACGGACAGTAAATACCCGTAGAAAGGATTGGGCACGGAGCTTGGATGATGCTCTGTGGGCCTACAGAACAGCATTCAAGACCCCTATAGGGACCTTTCCATACCAACTGGTGTATGGTAAGGCATGTCACCTGCCCGTGGAACTGGAACATAAGGCCTACTGGGCAACCAGATTCCTAAACTTTGATGCCAAATTAGCAGGAGAAAAAAGATTGCTCCAGCTAAATGAGCTAGAGGAGTTCAGATTCACAGCTTTCGAAAATGCCAAGCTTTATAAAGAGAAATAAAAAAAGTGGCATGACAGAAAGCTGTCATCTAGAATCTTTGAACCAGGACAGAAGGTTCTGCTGTTCAACTCTAGACTCAGGCTATTCCCCGGGAAATTGAAATCCCGGTGGAGGGGACCATACATGATTACAAGCGTATCACCATATGGTTATGTAGAGCTTCAAGATATTGATTCTGATAAGAGGTTCATTGTCAATGGACAGAGAATCAAGCACTATCTTGAAGGAAACGTTGAGCAAGAGTGCTCAAGGCTGAAACTAGACTAAAAGCTCAGCAAGGTCCAGCTAAAAGACAATAAAGAAGCGCTTGCTGGGAGGCAACCCAGCCATGGGGCATCAATCCTCTAAGCATTTTGCCCTATTTTTATTTTTATTTGTTTATATCAAGTTCACTGACACTAAGGTGAGGAATCATTTGTATAAGTCCACAGAGTTACAGAAGGATTCGGCACACAAAACAGAGAAAAAGAGCTCACTGGCAAGAAAACGCCAGTAAAAGTGTATTTTGGGCGTTCAACGCCCAAAATGGGTATCCACTGGGCGTTGAACGCCAGTAATGGTAGCAATCTGGGCGTTCAACGCCAGAAATGGGCACCCATTGGGCGTTGAACGCCAGTAATGGCAGCAGCTGGGCGTTGAACGCCCAGGAGAGCAGCATTTGGGCGTTGAATGCCCAAAATAGGCAGTGTTTGGGCGTTCAAACGCCAGGATGGCAGGGAGGAGGCAAAACTCATTTTTCTTCATATTTTTTCATTCTAAATCTTGATTTTCATACTTCAATTCATGATTTCTTGCATAAACATGTTAAGAACTCTGATTTCTAAAATCCCTAATTTCTAAAAACCCTACCTTAAAAATATCAAATGTATTTTAATCCATAAGCACCAGGCCTCTTTGCAAATTCAATCCAACTCTTTTCAAATCTTTTTTTTTTACAAATCTATCTTTTCAACTCATCAATATCTTTTTCAAAACCTCCACTTTATCTTTTTCAAAATCTAAATCTATCTTTTTCAAAAATCTTTCATATCTTTTCAATTTTAAACTATATCCTCTCTTATCATATCTTCTATCTTATCTTTTCCAAATCAATCTTTTTATCATATCTTTATCTCTTTTTTTCGAAAACCCACCCTCCCTCCCTTTAAATTTGGGTTCGGCCCCCCCTTCCATCAACAATTGCACCTAGCTCTCCTTCTATCCCTCTCCTTTCTTTTCTTTTGCTTGAGGAAAAGCAAACCTCTAAGTTTGGTGTGTTTATCCGCGATCACTAAGATCATGGCTCCTAAAGGAAAACAACCCACTCCAAGAGGCAAGAAAGAGAGCGTTCCAAAACCACTTTGGAATCAAGGGAAGTTCTTATCTAAAGAACATTCAGACCATTATAACAAAATAATGGGTCTGAGATTAGTGATCCCGGAAGTCAGATTCGATCTGAAAGAAGATGAACATCCGGAGATCCAGGAGCAAATTCGAATCAGAAACTAGGAAGTCCTAACTAATCCTGAAACGAAAGTGGGAAGGAATATGGTCCAGGAGTTCTATGCTAATATGTGGCAGACTGACAAGCAAAAACTATCTGGAACTGCTTTCTATGAATATCAGACCATGGTCAGAGGAAAGATTGTTCATACCATCCCTGATAAGATCAGAGAGATCTTAAAGCTACCTCAGCTGAAAGATGATCCAGACTCCTTCAACAGGAGAATGATGAGAACAGACAAGGGCCTGGATAAGATTCTAGAGGACATATGTATCCCTGGAGCCAGGTGGACCACCAACACAAAGGGTGTCCCAAATCAACTCAAGAGAGAGGATCTCAAACCAGTCGCCAGAGGATGGCTGGACTTCATTGGGCATTCTCTGTTGCCTACTAGCAACCGTTCTGAAGTCATAGTTAAAAGAGCAGTGATGATCCATTACATCATGATGGGAAAGGAAGTGGAAGTTCATCAGCTGATCTCAGCTGAATTCTAAAAAATTGCTAACAAAAATTCTAAAGAGGCCAGGTTGGCTTATCCAAGCGTGATTTCTCTGCTCTGCAAGGACGCCGAGGTAAGAATGGGAATAACTGAGTATATCTCAGTTGAGAAACCAATCACCAAAGCATCAATGGAAAAACAACAAGCGCAGGAGGATCCCACCAAGAAGAAAACACATGAATTTCTCCCAGAAATCCCTCAATCTGAATACTGGGAGTATCTTGAGACGTCTGTCACCAAGATACGGGAAGCTATGGAGCAAATAATAAAAGAACAAAAGGAACACAGTCAAATGCTGACCTATATGTTTAAAGAACAAGAGGAGCAAGGGCGTGACTTAAGAGAATTGAAGCGCCAAAAGTTATCTCTTGAAGAATCAAGCACCCCACGGATTAGAGGAACACCCATTTCCCAGAACAAAGGTTGTTAAATTCCAATCTCTGCTTTAACTCTGTGATAGTGTTGTTATAGAAGTTCACCTTAGGAGTCATATAGTAGTAATTAGTATCTATTTTGATTTTATCTCCAATTAAGCCATAGCTTATTTTTCTCATCATCAGCAAACATGAATAAAATAGTAGATCTTTTGAATAAGAGGCAATAAAATTTTGAGTTTTTAATAAGAGAAATTCTAATTAGTTACATGTGGTGGCAATACTTTCTGTCTTCTGAATGAATGCTTGAACAGTGCATATGTCTCTTGAATTTGTTGTTTAAGACTATTAAATATGTTGGCTCTTGAAAGAATGGTGAACATGAGACATGTTATTGATAATCTGAAAAATCATAAAAATGATTCTTGAAGCAAGAAAAAGTAGCAAAAAAAAAAAAAGAAAAGCAGAAAAAGCCAATAGCCCTTAAAACCAAAAAGCAAGGGTAATAAAAAGGATCCCAAGGCTTTGAGCATCAGTGGATAGGAGGGCCTAAGGGAATAAAATCCTGGCCTAAGCGGCTAAACCGAGCTGTCCCTAACCATGTGCTTGTGGCGTGAAGGTGTCAAGTGAAAACTTGAGACTGAGCGGTTAAAGTCAAGTTCCAAAGCAGAAAGAAGAGTGTGCTTAAGAACTCTGGACACCTCTAATTGGGGACTTTAGCAAAGCTGAGTCACAATCTAAAGGGTTCACCCAATTATGTGTCTGTAGCATTTATGTATCCGGTGGTAATACTGGAAAACAAAGTGCTTAGGGCCACGGCCAAGACTCATGAAATAGCTGTGTTCAAGAATCATCATACTGAAATAGGAGAATCAATAACACTATCTGAATTCTAAGTTCTTATAGATGCCAATCACTCTGAGCTTCAATGGATAAAGTGAGATGCCAAAACTGTTCGGAAGCAAAAAGCTACTAGTCCCGCTCATCTAATTAGAATGTGAGCTTCACTCAAAAACTCTGAGATATTATTGCTTCTCAACCTACTAGTCTTCTATTTTATTTGTCTAGTTGTTTGAGGACAAGCAACAGTTTAAGTTTGGTGTTGTGATAAGCGGATATTTTATACGCTTTTTGGGGTTAATTTCATATAGTTTTTAGTATGTTTTAGTTAGTTTTTAGTTTATTTTCATTAGTTTTTAGGAAAAATTTATATTTCTAGACTTTACTATGAGTTGTGTATTTTTCTGTAATTTCAGGTATTTTTTTGGCTGAAATTGAGGGAGCTAAGCAAAAATCTGATTCAGGCTGAAAAAGGACTGCTGATGCTGTTGGATTCTGATCTCCCTACACTCAAAGTGGATTTTCTGGAGCTACAGAACTCGAAATGGCGTGCTTTTAATTGCGTTGGAAAGTAGACATCCAGGGCTTTCCAGCAATATATAATAGTCCATACTTTGCTCAAGGATAGATGATGTAAACTGGCGTTCAACGCCAGTTCTCTGCCCAATTCTGGCGTCCAGCGCCAGAAAAGGATTAAAAGTTGGAGTTCAACGCCAGAAATGGATCCAAACCTGGCATTGAACGCCCAAAATGGCCTTATGCACGTGAATTGCTTAAGTCTCAGCCCCAGCACACACTAAGTGGGCCCCAGAAGTGGATCTCTATACCATCTGTTATAGTTTACTCAATTTCTATAAACCTAGGCTACTAGTTTAGTATTTAAACAACTTTTAGAGACTTATTTTGTATCTTATGACATTTTAGATCAAAACTGTGTACTCTTTGACGGCATGAGTCTCTAAACTCCATTGTTGGGGGTGAGGAGCTCTGCTGTGTCTCAATGAATTAATGCAAGTACTTCTGTTTTCTATTCAAACATGCATGTTCCTATCTAAGATATCCATTCGCGCTTAACTATGGAGAAGGTGATGATCAGTGACATTCATCACCTTCCTCAATCCATGAACGTGTGTCTGACAACCACCTCCGTTCTACATCAGATTGAATGAATATCTCTTAGATTCCTTAATCAGAATCTCCGTGGTATAAGCTAGATTGATGGCGGCATTCATGAGAATCCGGAAAGTCTAAACCTTGTCTGTGGTATTTCGAGTAGGATTCAGGGATTGAATGACTGTGACGAGCTTCAAACTCGCGAGTGCTGGGCATAGTGACAGACGCAAAAGGAGGGTGAATCCTATTCCAGCATGATCGGGAACCTCAGATGATTAGCCGTGCTGTGACAGCGCATTTGGACCATTTTCACAAGAGGAGGGGATGTAACCATTGACAGCGGTGATGCCCCAACACACAGCTTGCCATAGGAGGACGTGCGTGCGTGAATCAGAGAACAGAGGAAAGCAGAGATTCAGAAGACAAAGCATCTCCAAAACTCCAACATATTCTCCATTATTGCATAACAAGTAACTTTTAACCCATGCTCTCTTGTTCATTCGCAATTCAACTGATAAATATAATTGACTTCCTGACTAAGAATTGCAAGATAACCATAGATTGCTTCAAACCAACAATCTCCGTGGGATTCGACCCTTACTCACGTAAGGTATTACTTGGACGACCCAGTGCACTTGCTGGTTAGTGGTACGAGTTGTGAAAAGTGTGATTCACAATTCGTGCACCAGTAAGCAAAGCGCATCCCCTTGGGCTTCTTGTTGTTCGAATCCATCACCCAAGGAGCGTCAGGAGTGGCAATCATGCACTTAAGCGCCTCATAGTCAAAAGTCATGGAAAGGATAGCTACCTCTGCCTACCTATAGGCGTAGGTCTCATCAGGACGATGGTGGCAAAGCAGTGCATCCCCAATAGCATCCTCAGTGATCATAATCTCTCTACCCTACAGCTGCACTGAATCAATATTGGCTCGGAAGAAGTTGCAATAAAATTCTCTCACCCATGAAGTGTTCACCTTTCCCAAATCTCTGTCAACAAAGTCCAATCCTACCTCCAGAATGAAGGTGTTAATGGCACGCCTCACATCATTGGGAAGGAGTAGTTTCTTCTCAATGTTCAGATTTTTCTTCCGAAAGTCAGAGAAGCGAAGCTCACAGTAGAGGTTTGGGAATTTGATTGGATCAGTGGGTGGTAGCAACTGATTTTCCTTGTCCACCTCATTCAGCGGATTCTTAGCATAATTTGCATAGGGAGAGGGGGTAGAGGTCTTAGAGCGCTTCCTCTTTTTAGAAGTAGTGGCTATAGCCTTTCCTTTGTCTGACATCCTGAAAAATAGAAATGATATAATATAAGCAAATAGCCAAATAGATACAAAGCACTCAAAGCAAAGCATATTCATGAAGTGAATAAAGAAAGGAGATTTCTTGGAATGCAAGTAACAGAATTCAGAATTCAAATCAAACATCAAACCAAGAATTCAAACCACATTTGCACATTACTCGTTCACCAAGCCTAAGAAACACCATATCCAAAATAATGATCAAAAGATTTAGGTTGAAAACCAAAAGAAGTTAGTTGGTTAAATAGATTAAAGTTAGAAGTCAGTTTGAAAATCAGTGATTTGGTGGTTACTAGCTCAATTCAAAAGAAAATGCACAAAATAGGAATGTAAGCATGTTCACAATCATGAAAAGCATCAAGTCATTGATGATGAAATATGGTATAGCTAGAAAGCAACTAATATAGAACAGACCATCAATCAATTCAAGGATCACTAGAGTTATGTGAATTGGTGTTGGTGAGAGCAAAACCTTGAGAAACATGTAAATTAAACATATTTAACACCAATTCCAACAATGCATGCAAATCACAAGGATTGAGATGAAATTTGAAAATTTTATGCACATGTGACCAAGGGCATAGAGGAGTTGAATCATAGTGGCCACATAGGTAGAAAGAATCATCAATCTTGTGAAAGTGAGCAAGCTGGGCTTAACTCTAAATGAAAACCAAGTTTCTGGTTAATCTGAAAAATTACTTAATCATACAATGCATATTGCAAATTAGCATTGCAAGCAAGCAAAGAATATTGGAAGCATAACCAAAAACTTGTAAACATGCCCATGAGGATTTTTCAAAACCTTTTAGGTAACAAAATTCTATTTGAAATAGAAATCATCAACTAGAGTTTGTTATACCAATCAAAGCATTGTTAATTCATGGAACATGGTTAGGAAAAATCCGGCAGCATTTCAGTAGTACATTGGCTATTTCCCAAGTTCAAACAGCAAATCATGTTCCATATGAGTTCATTAATACTTGAAAACACAAAATCATATATATGAATTCACATGGATATAACAGACAACCAATGATGTAGTAGCAAAGTAAAGTGAACAGCACAAAGAACAGCAGCAGTTCCTTTTATTAATCAAACACAAGCAAGCAGCATCAACATTTTTAAATGAACACAGAACAATCCAAGAGAACAGAGCAATTCAATAAAACAGAACAAATTCACACAGCAGCAAAATATTCAATTACGCCCAAATCCACTACTCAGCCCAGATTTGCTAACCACATAAAGTAAACTAAACTAACTAACTAAGATAATTAATTAATATTAACAATAGGCAGTAAAAGGGAAGCAGAACAGGGGAAGCAGAAACCTGGGAAACAGAGAAGTTAAAAGATGAAACAGAGGACGGGGAAGGGAGAACGGCGGTCTGGTGGCATAGGGAAGCAAGCGCCGGCGACAATGGAGTCGCAGCTGGGCTCGCGGCGGAGCAGGGGTGTTGTGCGAGAGAGACAGAGCCGATGTGAGAGAGAGCAGAGACAGAGAAGATGGAGTGAGAGAGAGGGAGAGCGAGGAAGAGGGCTGGGCGCGCACGGCAATGGCGGCGGTGGTGTGCGCCGACGTGCTCTGGAGGGAGGTTGGTTATGGAGATGATGGTGGTGGTTATGGGTGAAAAGGTGAAGGAGAGACGTTGGGTGAGGGATGAAGGGGGTTTTGCGTGAATGCGCTAGGGCGTCGCATCCCTGGGTAAGTAAAAATTCGAACCCATGCGTGCGCGCACCGTGCGCGTCCATGTGGTTGGAGGTAATTAAGGATTGGCTCGGAAGCGCCATACGCGCTTACGCGTAGATGGAAGAATTAGGGATCGGCGCGGACGCGTACGGTGCGTGTTTGCAAGGTGTGCTAGGCCATAGGCACAAAAGAGGCCCAGAGTTGGCACGACTCTCGGGTCCTTTGGCCTGGGTGATGCTAAAATGCATCGACTCGCGCGCGCATTGTGCGCTTGCGCGTCGATGGCTGAACTTATGACATGGGCGCGGAGGCGCGAAGTACGCCAACGCGTGGGTAGTGAAACAGGGAGTGGCGCAGACGTGTACAGCGTGCGTCCGCGTGGGTTGAGACACAGAGTTGGCCCAAAAGTGGCACAACTCTCTGGTCCTTGGCCCAGATAGTTAAAATGCGCAGCCGACGCGCGCGCGCTTTGCGCTTGCGCGTGGCTAGAATTTTTTTTTTAATGAGCATCAAAGAGGGCTCATAACCTTCTCATCCTCCTCTAAAATTTTAAAACTAGCTAAGCTACAAAATTAAACACATTTTTGAAATATTGGGGATTTTTCAAACAAATTGAGAAAACTTGCAAGTCAAGCAAAAACTCAAATTCAAAGAATCATCCCTAATCAAAGGATAGAATGTATAAACATCTTAGCAAGCAAGCAAAATATGCCAAGAAGTAAAGAGATTATATACAATGGAACTCAATTCATTCATTCATTATATCTACAAGAGAATGGAAAGAGTTTACTATGGTGGAGTGTCTCCCACCAAGCACTTTTAGTTTAAGTCCTTAAGTTGGACATTGGGAGGCTTCTTGTCAAGGTGGCTTATGCTTGTATCCATCCTTGAACCTCCAAGAGTGCTTGTCTTTTAATCGGTTGTCAGAAGTTCCAAACATCTTCACTAAGCTTGAGTGAGGTCCTCTCCAAGACACGAGCTCCCAAAATTGACTCTCACAGGGTAATCCAGGGTCCCATATCTTGTCCTCGCACCTATCTTCTAGTTGATTGCCTTGACTTTGTCTGGGCGACGAGAAAGCAGAATTCTCATGGAAGCACCAAACTACTCTCATTGACCCATTTAATTGAGCATTACACCAATCCATGTTCTTCAATTTTGAACTCCCAACCATAATGAGTCTAGATTTACAATGCCAACCACTAAACATCCTCCTTTTTTGCTTAATTCCACAAAGCGCCCTAAGTTGGCCATCCGTCTCAAGCAAACCATACTCAAGTGGGATATTAAAGCTGAAAGTTAGGAGTTTTACCCACTCAAGCGAAGGATTGGATGGTGAACTAGGTGAAGGAGTTTCCAAGGGTCTTGATAAAGCATGCTCTACTCCCGTCCATCCTCTTCTAGAGGCTTCCACCACTTGGCAAGGTTCTTCGAGTTTCTCCTCATGCCAAGCTTCCTCAAGTTCACATCCTTCCTCACCAATTTCTTCTATCTTCTCCCCATCACTCTCATCATAGATCGAAGGTCTAGTGAAGTCTACCTCATCATCAAATTTAAGCATTTTGGAGAGAGACTCTTCAAACTCGAAAGGATCATATGTTGATGCGGAATCATCATAGATAGGAGGGCTTGTTGCTTGGAACACTTCTTCCAGTTCTTTACTTATAATGGGTTTTGGAGGTGGCGCACCCTCCTCAACCTCGCATTCTGGTCCACTGGGGGAAGGCTTAACAAGATTGTCAAGGGAATTGGTCAATGTGGACAAAATCACTAGTGATGGAATCCACTTCTTGATCATTTTCCTTCAACTCTCTGTTTACTTCTGCAACTTTACTCTCCTCTTTAACATTCTTTATATGATCAACATATTCCAAACATCCACCCACTACTTCCCTTTGTTTGCTAATCTCTACCTTTTCCTCTTGTTGTACCTCTTACTTCAACTCTTCTTCCTCACCATGGAGCTTCAAGTTCACTCTGTCACTAGGCTCCTTGATAGTTTCTCCACATTCAACAATGGAAGTACTCAAGGTACATGAGCCTAAGTGGGATGTTAGGTGATTCACGGCATCTACCATGCTAGCTATCCTTGCTCTTAGCTCCTTGAACTTAGTTTCATCCTCCTCTTGTCACCTTAAGATACGAGATTCAAGGTCTCTTAGTTCTAATATGAAGGCTTCGTCGGGAGGTAGTGGTGGAAGATAGGGTTTGGTGTTTGAGGAAAGATTGTTAATGTTGGAAGGTGGTTCATATTAGTGGAATTCTTGAGGTGGTGTATGTGGAATTTGTGGTTCTTAGGAGTATTGGTATTGAGATGGTGGTTGTTCTATATGTGATTCAAATGGTGGTTGATACGGTGTGTATGAGTTATGGTCATATGGAGTTGAATGGTAGTGTGAGGCTTGTGAGTATGGTGTATGGCTATATTGAGGAGTGGGATCACATGCATATGATGATTGTGGTTGACAACCACAATGAGGGTCATCACACACATTGGATTGATACACATTAGGATCAGGATTATACCCATAAGAGTTTGTAGGAGGTTGTTGCCATGAAGGTTGTTCATAAGCTTGAGGTTCCTCCCATCCTTGAATTCCAAATCCTTGATGCATATCCTCACTGGAGCTTTCATTTCCTACAACATAATTTGAACTACACTCATAGCCAAAAGGATGAGAATTCCTAGTGAAAGAGAAAATAAAAACAAAGATTAATAAGAAACGAAGAAGATAAATTCCTAAACCAGCAAAAACTAGCAAACAAACTAAAATTCAAGCAATTCACAATATGTACAATAGCCAATAACATAGCACCATTGTCATCCCCGGCAACGGCGCCATTAATTTGATCGCAAGAATTTTGTTGTCGGTAGGAAATTTCACAAGATATTTGCGTTGCAAGTATAGCCCCAAACCAACGAACAATTCTCGCATCAAATTAAATTATGGTGGTTTTTTCACAAGTAACGAACTCCAAATATGAATTAACCGGAGTATTTAGACTCCGGATCATCTCCCTAGGAAACAATGTAGTGCTTAGTTATTGGCTATGAAGGGGTAAAGAGGGGGGTTTTGGTTCATGAGATGGCAAGAAAGTAAATTAAGTGAGTAAGTAAAGAAAGCAAAATAAAGCACTCTTGGCTAAGATTTGAGTAATTGGGATCACCATCCTTATCAACAAACCGAATATTGATAATCATGAGAGGCTAACCTATTAAGTCTACTTCCCAAAAGCCTTAAGTATGTAAAATTTACTCCTAAGCTTGAAGTACGTCAAATAGATTTGATCACGTCAACCCTTAAGTCCTAACCTACCTACTAATTAACTTGGTAGTGGGTTAGCGTCAATGGGTATCAAATTGATCACCATGGATTCTCAAATCACCAATTCCATCATACCCAATGACTCAAGATTACCCAATTCCCTTGGCTTAGACCAAGAGTTGACAAAACTACTCAAAAACTAAAGAGAACATTTCATCAAACACATAGAGTGCAACAAATGTAAACTTCATAAATTGCAAGAATAGTAAAGTCTAACAACTACTAATGTGCAAGAAAATTGAGATCAATAACTCAAATCAACAATAAAGAAACATCAAATATTAAATTGCATTAAAAGTAAATCAAATCCAACATGGGTTCCTCATTACAAAAGAGAGCAAAATGAGAAATTAACATTACAAATAAGAGAATCAAGACGTAGAAATGAGAAATTATAAAAGGAATAAGATGAGATCAAGTAATTAAACATGAATTTAGAATAATCTAATCTAATCCTAACCTAATTCTAGAGAGAAGAGGGAGCTTTTCTCTCTAGAAAACTAACTAAAGGCTCATGTTGGCTAAACTAATTGCTCCCCCTTTTTCTTGGACTTCAATTCTGCATGAAATACACTCAGAAACAAGTTGGAATTGGACCTGGTAATGAGCGGATATTTTATACGCTTTTTGGGGTTAATTTCATGTAGTTTTTAGTATGTTTTAATTGGTTTTTAGTATATTTTCATTAGTTTCTAGGCAAAATTCATATTTCTGGACTTTACTATGAGTGTGTGTATTTTTCTATAATTTCAGATATTTTCTGGCTGAAATTGAGGGAGCTTAGCAAAAATCTGATTCAGGCTGAAAAAGGACTGCTGATGCTGTTGGATTCTGACCTCTCTGCACTCGGAATGGATTTTCTGGAGCTACAAAAGTCCAATTGGCGCGCTCCCAATTGCGTTGGAAATTAGATATCCAGGGCTTTCCAGCAGTATATAATAGTCCATACTTTGCTCAAGGATAGATGACGTAAACTGGCGTTCAACGCTAGTTCCATGCTGTAGTTTGGCGTTAAATGCCAGAAACAGGTTACAAGTTGGAGTTAAACGCCCAAAACAGGTTACAACCTGGCGTTTAACTCCAGAAACAGCCTTGGCACGTGTAAAGCTTAAGTCTCAGCCCCAGCACACACCAAGTGAGCCCCAGAAGTGGATTTCTGCACTATCTATCATAGTTTACTCACTCTCTGTAAACCTAGATTACTAGCTTACTATTTAAACAACTTTTAGAGGATTATTTTGTACCTCATGACATCTTCAATCTAAACTTTGTACTCTTTGACGGCATGAGTCTCTAAACTCCATTGTTGGGGGTGAGGAGCTCTGCTGTGTCTCGATGAATTAATACAATTACTTTTGTTTTCCATTCAAACACGCTTGTTTCTATCAAAGATATTTATTCGCACTTCAATATGATGAATGTGATGATCTGTGACACTCATCACCATTCTCAACCTATGAACGCGTGCCTGACAACCACCTCCGTTCTACATTAGATTGAATAAGTATCTCTTGGATTCCTTAATCAGAATCTTCGTGGTATAAGCTAGAATCCATTGGCAGCATTCTTGAGAATCCGGAAACTCTAAACCTTGTCTGTGGTAGTCTGAGTAGGATTCAGGGATTGAATGACTGTGACGAGCTTCAAACTCACAAAGGTTGGGCGTAGTGACAGACGCAAAAGGACCAACGGATCCTATTCCAGCATGAGTGAGAACCGACAGATGATTAGCCGGGCGGTGACAGCGCACCTAGACCATTTTCACTGAGAGGAGGGATGGTAGCCATTGACAACGGTGATCCACCAATATACAGCTTGCCATAGGAGGAACCTTGCGTGCGTGAAGAAGAAGACAGGGGGAAAGCAGAGATTCAAAAGACAAAGCATCTCCAAAACTCCAACATATTCTCCATTATTGCAGAACAAGTATTTATTTCATGCTCTTTTATTTTTTGCAATTCAAACTGATAAATATAATTGATATCCTGACTAAGAGTTACAAGATAACCATAGATTGCTTCAAGCCAACAATCTCTGTGGGATTCGACCCTTACTCACGTAAGGTATTACTTGGACGACCCAGTGCACTTGCTGGTTAGTGGTACGAGTTGTGAAAAGTGTGATTCACAATTCGTGCACCAAGTTTTTGGCACCGTTGCCGGGGATTGTTCGAGTTTGGATAACTGACAGTTTATTTTGTTGCTTAGATTAGGAAAAATTTTTCTTTTTGGTTTAGAGTTTTCTATTATTGTTTTTGGTTGAAATTTCTTTTCTTTTAAATCCTTATTTTTTCTTTTTAAATTTTTTGAAAATTTTATAAACTGATAATTGAGTTTTTCTGCTTGAGTTTAGTTTTATATTTTAAGTTTGGTGTCAATTGCATTTTTTTTATTTTATTTTATTTTATTTTAAATTTTTGAATTTGTGTTCATTGTTCTTTCTTAATCTTCAAGTTGTTCTTGTTTATTTTCCTTGTTTGATCTTTGGTTTGTCTTGTTTTGTGTCTTTTCTTGTTTTTCTTGTGCTTTTTTTTTTTGAATTTTTAGTTTCAAAAAAAATTTTTATTTACTAAATGCCTTGTTAAAACACGTTAAATTTATAGCTCAATTGGTTAGAGCGTTGTGCTTATGTTCTTAGTAATTGGCTATCTTCTTTTAAAAAAAAAATTTTTTTCAAAAATAATTTTTCTTTGAATAAATCTTGTGCCAAACTTTAAGTTTGGTGTTTTCTTGTTGATTTTTCTTTAGTTTTTGAAAATTTTATTTTGGTTTTCTAAAGTTTTTAAGTTTGGTGTTCTATCTTCATGTTCTTGTTGTTCTTGTGAGTCTTCAAAGTGTTCTTGAGTCTTCCTTGTGTTTTGATCTTAAAATTTTTAAGTTTGGTGTTCCTTGGTGTTTCCCTCCAAAATTTTTGAAATTAAGGAACATTAGATCTAAAAATTTTAAGTTGTGTGTCTTTTGTGTGTTTTTCTCTTTCATCATAAAATTCAAAAATCAAAAAATATCTTTTCTCTCTATTTTAAAGTGAATTTTCGAAAATTGCTTTTAAAATTCAGATTTCTATTTCAAAATTTAAAATCTTTTTCAAAAATCATATCCAAAGTTTTTCAAATCTTCTTAATTAAGTAATTATTTTAGTTTTAATTTTTTATTCTTAATTTTCGAAATCTATATTTAATTTCTAGTTATTTTATTTCATTTTTTTATTCGTTCTCTTTTTATAAAATAAAAATAAAAATATATTTTAATTGCAATTCACATTAATTCCCTTTTCTCCATCATGGACCTAAGTGGAAATGAGCAGTCCAGAAGGACTCTGGGGTCATATGCTAACCCCACTACTGCTTCATATGGGAGCAGTATCTGTATACCCTCCATTGGAGTCAGTAGCTTTGAGTTGAATCCTCAGCTCATTATCATGGTGCAATAAAGTTGCCAGTATTCCGGTCTTCCACAGGAAGAACTTACAGAGTTTCTGGCACAGTTTTTACAAATTGCTGACATAGTACATGATAAGGAAGTAGATCAGGATGTCTACAGATTATTACTGTTTCCATTTGCTGTAAAAGTCCAAGCTAAGAGGTGGTTAAATAACTAACCTAAGGCTAGCATAAGGACATGAAAACAGCTGTCAGAAAAATTTCTGAATCAATACTTTCCTCCAAAATGGATGACACAGCTAAGGCTGGACATCCAAGGCTTTAAACAAGGAGATAATGAATCTCTTTATGATGCCTGGGAGAGATACAGAGAGATGTTAAGAAAATGCCCCTCTGAAATATTTTCAGAATTGGTGCAGTTAGACATCTTCTATTATGGGCTTACAGAGAAAGCTCAAATTTCTCTAGATCACTCAGTTGGTGGATCTATACACATGAGAAAGACAATTGAAGAGGCTCAAGAGCTTATTGATACAGTTGCCAGAAATCAGCATCTGTACCTAAATAGTGAATCTTCTATGAAAGAAGAGGCTAAAACAGTAACTGCTGAACTTAGTCCTGCAGAACAAATTACTGAATTCAATCAGCTATTAGACTTTCTAACAAAACAGTTGGCCAAATTCAAGGAGATACTACAAGACACAAGAATGGCTAATATAAATATGGAGGTACAGTTGAAGAAAACAGAACAACAGTTATCAAAACAAATAACAGAAGAGTGCCAAGCAGTTCAATTAAGAAGTGGAAAAATATTAAATACCTCACTTCAAGGTAGCAGGAAGCCAAGAAATGAACAAACTGCTATTCAAAATCCCTCTGAGGACAGTAAGAGCCCAGAGAGGAATAACTCTGGCATTCAAACGCCAGAAACAGGCAAGAATTTGGCGTCAAACGCCCAATGGAAGCTCAATTCTGGCATTCAAACGCCAGGAACAAGTAAGGAGTTGGCGTCCAACGCCACTTTAGCTTCTAACCCTGGCATTCAAATGCCAGTGAGGGATCAGACACACACAAGTGCTGATAACAACCCCTCTAAAAAGGCTTCTCTAACCACTTCTGTAGGGAATAAACCTGCAGTAACTAAGGTTGAGGAATATAAAGCCAAGATACCTTATCCTCAAAAACTCCGCCAAGAGGAGCAGGATAAGCAGTTTGCTCGCTTTGCAGATTATCTCAGGACTCTTGAAATAAAGATTCCGTTTGCAGAGGCACTTGAGCAAATACCTTCTTATGCCAAGTTCATGAAAGAGATCTTGAGTCATAAAAAGGATTGGAGAGAAACTGAAAGAGTTCTCCTCACTAAAGAATGCAGTGCAGTCATTCTGAAAAGCTTTCTAGAAAAGCTTAAAGATCCCGGGAGCTTTCTGATACCATGCATATTAGAAAGTAATTGCACCAAGACAGCTTTATGTGATCTTGGGGCAAGCATCAACCTAATACCTGCATCCACTATCAGAAAGCTTGGTTTAACTGAAGAAGTTAAACCAACCTAGATATGTCTCCAACTTGCTGATGGCTCCATTAAATACCCATCAGGCGTGATTGAGGACATGATTATCAGGGTTGGGCCATTCGCCTTTCCTACTGACTTTGTAGTGCTGGAAATGGAGGAGCACAAGAGTGCTACTCTCATTCTAGGAAGACCTTTCCTAGCAACTGGACGAACTCTCATTGATGTCCAAAAGGGGGAAGTAACCCTGAGAGTCAATGAGGATGAGTTTAAGTTGAATGCTGTCAAAGCCATGCAGCATCCAGACACACCAAAAGACTGCATGAAAGTTGATCTCATTGACTCTTTGATAGAGGAGGTCAACATGGCTGAGAGTCTCAAATCAGAGCTGGAAGACATCTTTAAAGATGTTCAGCCTGATTTGGAGGGTTCAGAGGAATTGAAAGAGCCTCTGAGACTTCCTCAGGAAGAGGAGAAATCTCCTAAAGTCGAGCTCAAGCCATTACCACCATCCCTGAAATATGCATTTCTGGGAGAAGGTGACACTTTTCCAGTGATCATAAGCTCTGCTTTAAATCCACTGGAAGAGGAAGCACTAATTCAAGTGCTAAGGACACACAAGACAGCTCTTGGGTGGTCCATAAGTGACCTTAAGAGCATAAGCCCAGCTAGATACATGCACAAAATCCTATTGGAGGATGATGCTAAGCCAGTGGTTCAACCACAGAGGCGGCCAAATTCAGCCATGAAGGAAGTGGTGCAGAAAGAGGTCACCAAATTACTGGAGGTTGGGATTATTTATCCTATTTCTGATAGCCCCTGGGAGAGCCCTGTTCAAGTTGTTCCCAAGAAGGGAGGCATGACAGTGGTTCATAATAAAAAAAATGAACTGGTTCCTACAAGAACAGTTATAGGATGGCGCATGTGTATTGACTACAGAAGGCTCGACACAGCCACCAGAAAGGATCATTTTCCTTTACCATTCATAGACCAGATGCTAGAGAGACTAGCAAGTCATGAATATTACTGCTTTTTGGATGGCTATTCAGGTTACAACCAAATTGCAGTAGATCCTCAGGACCAAGAAAAAACAGCATTCACATGTCCTTCTAGAGTATTTGCTTACAGAAGAATGCCTTTTGGTCTGTGTAATGCACCTGCAACCTTTTAGAGGTGCATGCTCTCTATCTTCTCTGATATGGTAGAGAAATTTCTGGAAGTCTTCATGGATGACTTTTCAGTATTTGGAGACTCATTCAGCTCCTGCCTTGACCATTTAGCACTTGTTCTGAAAAGATGCCAAGAGACCAACCTAGATTTAAACTGGGAAAAATGTCACTTTATGGTGACTGAAGGAATTGTCCTTGGGCATAAAATTTCAAACAAGGGAATAGAGGTAGATCAAGCTAAAGTGGAAGTAATTGAAAAATTACCACCACCTGCTAATGTTAAGGCAATCAGAAGCTTTCTGGGGCATGCAGGATTCTACATGAGGTTTATAAAGGATTTTTCAAAAATTGCAAAACCCCTGAGCAATCTGCTAGCTTCTGACACACCATTTGTGTTTGACACAGAGTGTTTGCAAGCGTTTGAGACTCTGAAAGCTAACCTGGTCACACCACCAGTTATTTCTGCACCAGACTGGATTTTACCATTTGAACTAATGTGTGATGCCAGTGACCACGCCATTGGTGCAGTACTGGGGCAGAGGCATGACAAGCTTCTGCATGTCATTTATTATGCTAGCCGTGTTTTAAATGATGCCCAAAAAAATTACACAACCATAGAAAAAGAATTGCTTGCAGTGGTTTTTGCTATTGACAAGTTTAGATCATACTTAGTAGGATCAAAAGTGATTGTGTACACTGACCATGCTGCTCTTAAATATCTACTCACAAAGCAGGATTCAAAACCCAGGCTCATAAGATGGGTGTTGCTTCTGCAAGAGTTTGATATAGAAATAAGAGACAGAAAAGGGACAGAGAACCAAGTGGCTGATCATCTATCCCGGATAGAACCAGTAGAAGGGGAGTTCCCCCCTCTATTGAGATCTCTGAGACCTTTCCGGATGAGCATTTGTTTGCCATTCAGGAAACACCATGGTTTGCAGACATTGCAAACTATAAAGCTGCAAGGTTCATACCCAAGGAGTACAGCAGGCAACAAAAGAAAGAATTAATTACTGATGCAAAGTACTACTTGTGGGATGAACCCTATCTCTTTATCAACCCTATCTCTTTAAGAGATGTGCAGACGGAATAATCTGTAGGTGCGTGCCTAGGGAAGAAGCACAGAGGATCTTATGGCATTGCCATGGATCACAATATGGAGGCCATTTCGGAGGTGAGCGAACAACCACCAAGGTCCTCCAATGTGGCTTCTACTGGCCTACACTCTATAGGGATTCCCGAGAGTTTGTACGTAACTGTGACAGTTGCCAAAGAGCTGGTAATCTGCCTCATGGTTACGCCATACCTCAACAGGGAATCTTGGAGATTGAGTTGTTTGATGTATAGGGAATTGACTTCATGGGACCTTTTCCACCATCATACTCAAACACTTATATTCTGGTGGCAGTCGACTATGTATCAAAATGGGTAGAGGCCGTTGCCACACCCACCAATTATACTAAAACAGTGCTGAAGTTCCTCCAGAAACATATCTTCAGCAGGTTTGGTGTCCCTAGAGTACTAATCAGTGATGGGGCACTCACTTCTGCAACAAACAGCTTTACTCTGCCATGGTCTGGTATGGGATTCGCCACAAGGTGACGACTCCATATCATCCACAAACAAATGGGCAAGCTGAAGTTTCTAACAGAGAACTAAAAAGAATCCTGGAACGGACTGTAAGTACCCGTAGAAAGGATTGGGCACGAAGCTTGGATGATGCTCTGTGGGCTTACAGAACAGCATTCAAGACTCCTATAGGGACCTCTCCATACCAACTTGTGTTTGGTAAGGCCTGTCATCTGCCCGTGGAACTGGAACATAAGGCCTACTGGGCAACCAGATTCCTAAACTTTGATGCCAAATTAGCTGGAGAAAAAAGATTGCTCCAGCTGAATGAGCTAGAGGAATTCAGATTCACTGGTTTCGAAAATGCCAAGCTTTATAAAGAGAAATAAAAAAGGTGGCATGACAGAAAGCTATCATCTAGAGTCTTTGAACCAAGACAAAAGGTTCTGTTGTTTAACTCTAGGCTCAGGCTATTCCCCGGGAAACTGAAATCCCGGTGGAGGGGACCATATGTGATTACAAGTGTATCACCATATGGTTATGTGGAGCTTCAAGACATTGATTTTGATAAAAAGTTCATTGTTAATGGACAGAGAATCAAGCACTATCTTGAAGGCAATGTTGAGTAAGAGTGCTCAAGGCTGAGGCCAGATTAAAAGCTCAGCAAGGTCCAGCTAAAGACAATAAAGAAGCGCTTGCTGGGAGGCAACCCAGCCATTAGTAAAACTTTTTCTGTTATTTTTCATTTTGTTTATTTTTAAAATATATGAGCTTAATATTAACAATGTGAAGAATCAATTGCATAAGTCCACAGGATTACAGAAGAATTCAGAGCACAAAACAGGAAAAAGGGACTCACTGACAAGAAAACGTAAGTAAAAGGCACAACTGGGCGTTAAACGCCCAAAAGGAGCATTTACTGGGCATTTAACGCCAGTAAAGATAGCCATCTGGGCGTTAAACGCCAGAAAGAAGCAACTTCTGGGCGTTTAACGCCAGATTTACAGCATCCTGGGCGTTCAGAAAAACGCCCAGTGACAAAGGGGTTTCTGGCGTTTAACGCCAGCTAGAAGCAACAGTTGGACGTTAAACGCCTAAACCAAGCAGCAACTGGGCGTTAAACGCCCAAAACATGCAGCAGTTGGGCGTTTAACGCCAGGATTGTGGGGAGTAGGCAATTTCGTTTTCAATTCAAACTTTTTCTTTTTTTTTTATGTTTCAATTCATGATTTCTTGCACAAACATGTTACAAATCCTAATTTTTCAAATCCTTTTTCAAAAGATATCAAATGTATCTTAATTCATAAACCCCTTTTACTCTTCAAATTATTTTCAAATCCTTTTCAAAACAAAGCTATCTCTTTTCCTTCTAAAATCTTTTCAACTCATCAATATCTTTTTCAAATCTTCACATCATCTTTTTCAAAATCCAGATTTATCTTTTTCAAATATCTTTCACATCTTTTCAATTTTAAATCACATCTTTTCCTATCATACTTATCTTTTCCAAATCACTTTTTCTGTCATATCTTTTTCAAATAATTTTCGAAACCCACCCCCTTTCCCTTTAAATTTTGGTTCGGCCTCTCCCTCTCTCCTCCACAAGTTGCTCTTGGCTCTCCCTCTTTCCCTCTCCTTTCCTTTCTTTTACTTGAGGACAAGCAAACCTGTAAGTTTGGTGTGTTTATCCGTGATCACTAAACCAATACCCACTAAGATCATGGCTCCTAAGGGAAAACAAACCGACTCAAGAGGCAAGAAAGAGAACATTTCAAAACCACTTTGGAATCAAGGGAAGTTCATAACCAAAAAACATTCAGACCATTTTTACAAAATAATGAGTCTAAAGTCAGTGATCCCGGAAGTTAAATTCAATCTGAAAGAAGATGAATATCCGGAGATCCAAGAGCAAATTCAAAATAGGAGTTGGGAAGTCCTAGCTAATCCTGAAACAAAGGTGGGAAGAAACATGGTTCAAGAATTCTATGCTAATCTATGGCAGACGGACAGGCAGAGGATAGCTGGAACCGCATTCTATGACTATAGAACTTTGGTCAGAGGGAAGGTTGTTCACACCCACCCTGATAAAATAAGGGAGATCTTCAAGCTGCCTCAACTGCAAGATGACCCAGACTCCTTTAATAGGAGAATGATGAGATCAACCCTGGGCTTGGATAAAATCCTAGAGGACATATGCCTCCTTGGAGCCAAGTGGACAACCAACACAAAGGGTGCCCCGAACCAACTCAAGAGAGGAGATCTCAAACCAGTCGCCAGAGGCTGGCTGGACTTCATTGGGCGTTCTATACTGCCTACTAGCAACCGCTCTGAAGTCACCATCAGAAGAGCAGTTATGATTCATTGCATTATGCTGGAAAAAGAAGTGGAAGTTCATCAGCTGATTTCTTGTGAGCTTTACAAAATTGCAAACAAGAACTCCAAGGATGCCAAATTGACCTATCCAAGCTTAGTTTCTCTGTTATGTAAAGATGTTGGGATAAATATGGGAGTAGATAAGTATATCTCAGTTGAGCAACCAATTACCAAAAAGTCTATGGAAGGACAACAAGTGCAGGACAACCCCATCAAGAGAAAAGCAGAGGAGTTCCTCCCAAAAATCCCTCAAATTGAATACTGGGAGCGCCTAGAAGCATCTGTCACCAAGTTGCAAGAAGCTGTGGATCAACTGAAGGAAGAACAACAAAATCAAAACAGCATGCTCTGCAAACTGCTCAGAGAACAAGAAGAGCAAGGGTGTGAACTAAAGGAATTAAAGCGTCAGAAACTATCTCTTGAAGGGCCAAGCACTCCACAGACTAAAGAGGCATCCACCTCCCAAATTCAAGGTTGTTGAGTTCTAATCTTAGCCTTAACTCTGTGATAATTATTCTTATTTGAGTTTTACCTTAGAAGTTATATATGAGTAGTAGTAATTAGTATTTATATTTTGATTTTATCTCCAATTAAGCTATAATTTATTTTTCTCATCATCATTAAACATGAATAAAATAGCAGATTTTCTATAGAATAAGGAGGCAATATTTTTTGAGTTTTTAATAAGAAAAATTCTAATTATTTACATGTGGTGGGAATGCTTTTTGTCTTCTGAATGAATGCTTGAACAGTGCATATGTCTTTTGAATTTGATGTTTATGAATGTTAAATATGTTGGCTCTTGAAAGAATGATGAAAAAGGAGAAATTTTATTTGATAATCTGAAAAATCATAAAAAAAATGATTCTTGAAGCAAGAAAAAGCAGTGAATACAAAAGTTTGCAAAAAAAAGGTGAAAATAAAAGAAAAAGAAAAAGAAAAAGCAAGCAGAAAAAGCCAATAGCCCTTAAAACCAAAAGGCAAGGGTAATAAAAAGGATCCAAGGCTTTGAGCATCAGTGGATAGGAGGGCCTAAAGGAATCAAATCCTGGCCTAAGCGGCTAAACCAAGCTGTCCCTAACCATGTGCTTGTGGCGTGAAGGTGTCAAGTGAAAACTTGAGACTGAGCGGTTAAAGTCAAGGTCCAAAGCAAAAAGAAGAGTGTGCTTAAGAACCCTGGACACCTCTAATTGGGGACTTTAGCAAAGCTGAGTCACAATCTGAAAAGGTTCACCCAATTATGTGTCTGTGGCATTATGTATCCGGTGGTAATACTGGAAAACAAAGTGCTTAGGGCCACGACCAAGACTCATAAAGTAGCTGTGTTCAAGAATCAACATACTGAACTAGGAGAATCAATAACACTATCTGAATTCTAAGTTCCTATAGATGCCAATCATTCAGAGCTTCAATGGATAAAGTGAGATGCCAAAATTGTTCGGAAGCAAAAAGCTACTAGTCCCGCTCATCTAATTAGAATCTGAGCTTCACTCAAAAACTCTGAGATATTATTGCTTCTTGACTTATTTGTATTCTATTTTATTTGTCTAGTTGCTTGAGGACAAGCAACAGTTTAAGTTTGGTGTTGTGATGAGCGGATATTTTATACGCTTTTTGGGGTTAATTTCATGTAGTTTTTAGTATGTTTTAATTGGTTTTTAGTATATTTTCATTAGTTTCTAGGCAAAATTCATATTTCTGGACTTTACTATGAGTTTGTGTGTTTTTCTATAATTTTAGGTATTTTCTAGCTGAAATTGAGGGAGCTGAGCAAAAATTTGATTTAGGCTGAAAAAGGACTGCTGATGCTGTTGGATTCTGACCTCTCTGCACTCGGAATGGATTTTCTGGAGCTACATTGCGTTGGAAACTAGACATCCAGGGCTTTCCAGAAATATATAATAGTCCATACTTTGCTCAAGGATAGATGACATAAACTGGCGTTCAACGCTAGTTCCATGCTGCAGTCTGGCGTTAAACGCCAGAAACAGGTTACAAGTTGGAGTTAAACGCCCAAAACAGGTTACAACCTGGCATTTAACTCCAGAAACAGCCTAGGCACGTGTAAAGCTTAAGTCTCAGCCCCAGCACACACCAAGTGGGCCCCAGAAGTGGATTTCTGCACTATCTATCATAGTTTACTCACTCTCTGTAAACCTAGATTACTAGCTTACTATTTAAACAACTTTTAGAGGATTATTTTGTACCTCATGATATTTTCGATCTGAACTTTGTACTCTTTGACGGCATGAGTCTCTAAACTCCATTGTTGGGGGTGAGGAGCTCTGCTGTGTCTCGATGAATTAATACAATTACTTCTGTTTTCTATTCAAACACGCTTGTTTCTATCTAAGATATTTATTCGCACTTCAATATGATAAATGTGATGATCCGTGACACTCATCACCATTCTCAACCTATGAACGCGTGCCTGACAACCACTTCCGTTCTACATTAGATTGAATAAGTATCTCTTAGATTCCTTAATCAAAATCTTCGTGGTATAAGCTAGAATCCATTGGCAGCATTCTTGAGAATCCAGAAAGTCTAAACCTTGTCTGTGGTATTCTGAGTAGGATTCAGGGATTGAATGACTGTGACGAGCTTCAAACTCACAAAGGTTGGGCGTAGTGACAGACGCAAAAGGACCAACGGATCCTATTCTAGCATGAGTGAGAACCGACAGATGATTAGCCGGGCGGTGACAGCGCACCTGGACCATTTTCACTGAGAGGACGGATGGTAGCCATTGACAACAGTGATCCACCAACATACAGCTTGCCATAGGAGGAACCTTGCGTGCGTGAAGAAGAAGACAGGGGGAAAGCAGAGATTCAAAAGACAAAGCATCTCCAAAACTCTAACATATTCTCCATTACTGAAGAACAAGTATTTATTTCATGCTCTTTTATTTTTTGCAATTCAAACTGATAAATATAATTGATATCCTGACTAAGAGTTACAAGATAACCATAGATTGCTTCAAGCTAACAATCTCTGTGGGATTCGAGCCTTACTCACGTAAGGTATTACTTGGACGACCCAGCGCACTTGCTGGTTAGTGGTACGAGTTGTGAAAAGTGTGATTCACAATTCGTGCACCACCTGGGTAGCTCAGAAATCACCCCCAGCGTTTTGCTTTTAAGTGGGCCGTGTAAGAGTATTGGCGCGTGCGCGCCATGTGCGCGTGCGCGTCAATGAGCAAATTTTTCATCCGCGCGGACACGGCATGTACGCGTGCCATCTATGGGCGAGACCACTTTTGTGCGTGCGCGCCTTTGGATGCATTCCCAATCTTTGTTTCTTTATGCATTCTCCCCTTTGTATGCTTTTATATTCATTTCTTCCATCCAATACTTGCCTTATAAACCTGAAATCACTCAACACACGCATCAAGGCATTGAATGGAATTAAAGTGAATCAAAATTACCAATTTAAGGCCTAAAAAGCATGTTTTTACACTTAAGCAAAATTCAAGAGAGAATTACAAAACCATGCTATTTTATTGAATAAATGTGGAAAAAGGTGGTAAAATCCCCCAAAATAAGCACAAGATAAATCACGAAATCGGAGTTTATCAGATATCCACAGGGATTTACCCACCAAGAAGCAGATATAGGGAGCTTTCTAAACCCACAGGGACGGGGGCTGGGGACCCGTTTATTATATGGGACAGGGGCGGGGATAGTGGTACCCGCCCCGTGGGATCTGTTTAATCCCCGTTTATGTGAAAATACTAAAATGTCCCTATTATATATATATATATATATATATAAGATATGAAAGTTGGAGCAAACCCTAGCCGTCACTCACACTGTGTTACGCTCCTCTCTTCTGTCCTCTCCTCTCCTCTCTTCATCTCTATCACTCTCAAACCGTTTCCTCTCACGAATCCATCACTTCCAACCTCCGACCGCCACCTCCTACCCCTCAGTCCCTCACCGACAACGCTAAGATCCTCTCAGTCTCGACGTCACAGCAGCAGTGAGTCGTCGCCTCTTCGCCGTTGGAGCGTCCGAGCCTTTGCGCCGCTTCTCATTTTTTGTCGTCTTCGCCATTGGAGCGTCTGAGCCTCTGTGCCGCTTCTCAGCCATTGCCGATTTTCACCGATCTTTGAGCCTCTACTCTTCCTTCCGGTAGGTAGCTTCTATGAACTCTGATTTTTTTTTACTTTGATTTGTAGCATTTGTGATTTTGATTTTGATTTGAAGCATCATAAATTTTTAGTTTGTGATTCTGATATTGATTTTTAGTTTGTGGTTTGAGGCATCATAAATTTTACTTTTTTTTACTTTGATTTGAATTAGGTTAACTATAATTTATATTTTTTTATTCTGATTCTGATTTTTATGATTTATGTGATGCTTTGTTAATTCTGTGATTTATGTAATTTTATGTATTTATGTTACTATTTTTTATTTTGATTCTGATTTATATAATTTATGTGATTGTGTTATAATTTTTTTGAGTTAGGTTAATTATGATTTATGTTTTTTATTCTATTTCTGATTTGCATGACTTATGTTTGTGATTTCTGTAATTTATGTCTATAGGATTCAAGTAAATTAGAATCTACCATCACTACCGTTATAACTATTACAGGATGAAAAAGACTTGAGAATTATTGAGAATTATGTTTCTATGATGTGATGAATTATGTTTGGTTGTTTATGGATTATGGATATGTTATTTTGTTTGGTTGTTTTTTAATGTAATTTGGGATTATCTTTATTTTTTAAATTTTTTCTAGTTTTTTTTCATTTTTCTTGATTTTTATTGTTTTTTAGAAAAATCCGCAGAGACCCCGGTCTCCGGTGGATACGGAGTCCCCGTTATCCATAGCGAGGACGAGGCAGGGACGGGGACAGGTTTAGGAGGCAGGAGACGGGGGCGGGGGGCATCTCCCCGTCCCAATGGGGACCCGTTTTCATCCCTAGTCCTACAATAATTGCTTTGAACAATGATGTTCCGGATCGTGTTTGGTCAGACAAATATGTCTCGTATGGTCACTTGAGAGCCTTTGGATTCAAAATATTTGTTCATGTTTCAAAGGATGAAAGGTCCAAGTTGGATGTTAAGACAAGGTAGTGCATTTTTATTGGATATGGTCAAGATGAGTTTGGTTACAGGCTATGATGCACGGACATTGACACGGACACGGGACAGGATACGATACGGGAACACGGACATGCGAATTTGAAATTCTTATAAGGCACGGTGACACAATATATATAAAATATAAAGTATTTTTTTAGATAAATTGTAATGGTTTTTTGATATTTTATTGATATTAAAATATAAATTATTTTTAATGTCTTTTTTTTATGATAAAAAGTATTTAAAATATTTTTTATTTTAATACTTAATAATATATACTATTTCTAAACTCATTTCAAGAATATATGTTAAGAATAAGTCTGAACACGTTGACACATGATGGTATTTAGGTGTGTCTAAACTTGTCCAGAAAATAATTTTTATTTTTTATTAAGACACGGTTGGATATAGAAGACACGCGTGTTAGACGAGTGTCGAGGAGCGTCGTGTCCAAAATATGTCCGACACGCGGACATGACAAATCAAGAAAGTGTCCGTACTTCATAGGTTACAGACTTTATGATCCAGTTGAAAAGAAGCTTGTAAGAAGTCGTGATGTTGTGTTTATTTAAGACCAGACCATTGAAGACATTGATAAGGCAAAGAAGAGTCAATCAAAAGAGAGCAGTGACTTGACTGATATAGATCCAGTTTAGCCACCTCATTTGTCAGAATTAGTAGAGAATCAAGATCAGGAGCATATGCAGCAAAATGAGCCTTTGGTTCCTGATGACCAGGAGATGGAAGATCCGATTGATGCTCCAATTGATGATGATGCTGATAATCAACCTGAGCTACCTCAAGATCCACCAGGTTTTCATCCTAGGAGGTCTACTAGAGAGCGACGACCTTCAACGAGGTATCCTTATAATGAGTATGTGACATTTACTGATGGATATGTGACCTTGACTGATGGAGGAGAACCTGAATGTTATGTGAAAGCTGTGGAAGGTGACGACAATAAGAAATGGTTTGATGCAATGCAAGATGAAATGAAATCTTTGCATGATAATCAATCATTTGAGCTTGTGAAGTTGACAAAAGAAAAAAAAAGCTTTGCAGAACAGGTGAATTTATAGGTTGAAGCATGAAGAAAATTCTCAGTGTCCAAAGTACAAGGATAGATTGGTGGTCAAGGGCTACAGGCAGAAAAAAGGAGTTGACTATAATGAAATCTTTTCACCGATTGTGAGAAGATCTTCTATTAGAACTGTTTTGAGTTTAACTGCAAGTCTTGATTTAGAGATAGAGCAGATGGATGTGAAAACTGCTTTCTTTCATGGTGATTTTAAGGATAAAATTTATATGGAACAACCTGAAGGTTTCATGGTGAAGAAGAGCTTGTATGGGTTGAAGTAAGCTCCAAGATAATGGTACAAGAAGTTCAAGTCTGTTATAGCAGCACAAGGCTACAAGAAGACTACTTCTGATCATTGTGTATTTTTAAATTGTTTGCTAGTAATGATTTTATTATCCTTTTGATATATGTTGATGACATGCTTATTGTTGGTCAGAATGCTTCTAAGATTGATATGTTGAAGAAGCAACTTGCAATGTCATTTAATTTTAATTTTTTAATTTTAATTTAAATTTAATTTTTTATTTTCTATTAATAAAGTCAAACTAATTGTGTGGTTATTATCTATCAATAAAGTCACCAAACCATACTAATCTACACTACTCACTGTGAAGTTACTCCTAGGTTGCGGACTTTGTGCCAAATAGGCTGCAACTTTCGATGAACAACTGTCAGAATGAATAACGACTAAATGGTGAACATTGGCTACATAATCAACACATGTATTCTATATGTATAGAATTAAATGACTTTCTACATAGTAGCAGAACCCGAAAATGACTCTTACTCATCGATACAGAAATCCATAGTGGCAAACAGCATGCAAATCATTAAAAGGATTCACATTGATATGATTAGAAGCGCATTGGTGCTTTCTACATAATAATATGTGTAGGATATAAGGGCTTTTATGTCTTATAATAACATTGACCTATATATGTCGGAGGATATTTTTTTGAGTAATTAGTCATTTCTGACCATGAAAGATTGAGGCGCTGATAATACTAACCATGACTAATTTAAATTAACTTTGTAACAATGAAAGATTTGCTTCGTTTGACATTTTTAACTAAACGTCAATTTTTTAAATTTGCATTAGTAAGGCTTCCTACGTGGTAAGTATCCTTCCAACTTGGCTTTCCAATGTGGCATTACTGCCTAATTTTACCATAATGATCCTATGTGCTTCTTCTTCATAAGTGTACGGGTTATTCGAAAATCTGAAATCCTAATTATGAAATGTTGAAAATGTAGTTATGAAAGTAGAATATGAATTTATTATGATAGCTATCATGCTGCTTCTTCTGCAATTATGACAAGACTGCGTTTATCATGCTTCTTCTTCTGTGTTAATTATGAAAGTAGTTATGAAGATGGGAAAGATTAAAGGAGATATTATAGAAATTAGGATATGAATTTTATCAATTGTTATAGGACTTGTATTGTGCTTCCTTTCAATCATGTTTCTAGCATTTAAAATGTTGAATTGAGGTTTGATTTGATTATATTCTTTTCCTGGGTTGATGTTGAATTGGAATGGGAAGGGGAATGTGGCGTTGAACCAGTTTCTGGTTTGTTAAAATTTTTTTTTGACTAAAGTAACCTGAACCAATTTCTGGGTTATTCAACAAATATATACTTATTAGGTTACTTTGGTCAAATTTTTTTTAACAAACCAGAAACTGGTTGAACGCCACATTCCCCTTCCCATTCCAATTCAACATCAACCCAGGAAAAGAATATATTGAAATCAAACCTCAATTCTACATTTTAAATGCTAAAAACATGATTGAAAGGAAACACAACACAAATCCTATAACAATTGACAAAATCCATATCCTAATTTCTATAATATCTCCCTTAACAATTGACACAAATCCATATCCATATCATAATAAATCCATATTCTACTTTCATAACTATATTCTCAACTTTCATAACTAGGGTTTCAAATTTTTGAATAACCCACACACTTATGAAGAAGAAGCACATAGGGTCATTATGGTAAAATTAGGCAGTAACGCCACGTTAGAAAGCCAAGTTGGAGGATACTTGCCACGTAGGAAGCCTTACTAACGGCAAATTTTAAAAATTGACGTTTGGTTACAAATGTCAAATGGAGGAAATCTTTGGTGGTCACAAAGTTAATTTAAATTAGTCATGGTCAGTATTGCCAACGCTTCAATCTTTCATGGTCAGAAATGGCTATTACTCTTTTTTTTTTTTTTTTTTGCTTATAGAAGATCAATATAATTATGGGAGGAATCTAAAAATATTATTATGGGAGGTCAATAATATAATATAAGATGCATTACAAAAATATATTCATAAATAATATATTTTAAAGTACAAAAAATATGTGTATACTTTTTACTAATAAAGTGGTCGATTCTTCGTATCATAAAATTTATCTATAATAGAATTTGTGTCAAATTTTTCAACAATTTTTTCAATATAATTATAAGACAATTAGCAAGAAATTCACCTTTCATTTTATTTTTGAGTTATTCTTCACAATATTTATAGATGAAAAAGATCTCTCACTTGTAGCAGTTGAAAGTTGAAACAGAGAGAATTAATACCAAATGAATCAAGAAGGACGGTCGTCACAATGAAGAAAAAGAATCCACTTTATTTATGAGATTTGAAAAATTTTATTTAATTAAAAAATATAATATTTTTTTCAAATATTTTTAGTATTGTTACTTACTTTTTAGATATTAAAAATCGTTAATATTTAAGTTGTGCTGGACTTTTATTTATACTAGACTAAATATTAAATAATTTTTTAAAAAAATTAAATCATATTTAATAATTTATTACTATTAATTTTTTTTTTAAAAAGTTGGGTCAAGACCTCCATTTGCCCCTACGTATCCGTTTCTGGCAACAAATATGAATTATCTCGATTTATCTAGCAATATATTGAAACCTTTTTAAAAACTATAGGGAGAGCTGATTTATTTTTAAAATAAATTATTATTTCTATTTATAAAAAGTTAGAATATTAAAAATAATCTATTAATAAATACAAAATTAAGTTTATATCTACAAAAGTAATATTTGTGTGGTAAGATTACCCACATGTTAATTTCATTCATAAATAAATTTCTCAGTGTTTTTTTTATTTTTTATAAATATAAAATTATTTTTATTTATTTATGAATAAATTTATCCAATATTCTAAATTTTTGTAAATAAAAATAATATTTATTTATTTTAACATTTAGAATACATTATATACTTAACCTAATACAATGTAGGTAAATACTACAATAAAAATTTTATAATTGTCTTCATGTAAAAATATTTTTTTTGACTTTTGGATGATGGATTGGATAGCTAAATTTTTATATTTATAAAAGTGTTGTCTTTATTTAAAGTGTGGCTAAATAAATAAATCATACTTTTAAACAAAACATCTTGATAAAAAAATATTTTTGCTATTTTTATTTGAGTATTTACCTACAATGTATGCATGCATGCATTATATAGACTATAATTATTGTCACTGATAAGTGATTATTGAACGAGACACGTAAATATAATTCTTTATAATAATACATCCACCAAACATTTGTTGATGGCATAAATTAAACTTCCCTTGTATGACAATGTGATTATGGCCTCACTTTTCACATTTTCTTTTAAACCAAGAATTTCTTGTGCTACATACATAGTATTGGTTAAGGATATTGTAATATGCATTCTTAACTTGAAACTTGTTATTATATTTTATTTTAAAAATGTTATTTGTACACTATTTTTCAGCCACTTTCACTAAAATACAGTACAAAATACGTTATGTATAAGAAGTAAAAAAATATGGTTACAGTAGCAAATACGCTGGGAATGGGTTTTTTTATTGTGCCAAAATCTCTCGCACTTTCTTCTCTTTTCGCAGAAAGGGTTCCATTGCATGCACCTCAATTCTCTTCTCTTCTCTTCGATTGCGCCAACCTCACTCCTCACTTTCTTCTCTTCTCCGCGATTTTCTCTGCTTTGCTTCGCGCTGTTTTTTGTTCTTGTTATCTTAGGGTTTTGATTATAACTTTTGATTCAATGGAATCCACAAGTTCGAATGATGAAGTTTGTGTTTAATTTACTTCATTTGTTAATTTTTATTCTTGATTTGATTTTAATTTTTTGATTATCCATGTTTTACTCCTGATTTGATTTTAATTTTGTTAATTATTTAGTTATGCAAATGCTTCTGATTTGGCTTATGCTTTGATTTGAGCGACATCACTGATTTAGCAAATTACTATATACCCATCAATATTACTTTTCAAAAAATTTCAGTAGCATAGGCCTGTTAAAAAGAGGAGCATGTCACAAGCTTATGCCAATGGAAGCATTTGCATATACAGAAGTAATTGCCTTTGATACACAAGCTTATTCCATAGGAAAATTCCTAATAGTTATGCTTCTGATATGTGGCTTCATTATGTCATTTAGATCCTTTTACATCATGTACATTGTATGATTATATCCTGAAAAATTTATATTATAAATTTGTGTAATGAGAAAAATGTTTAGCTTCTAGATTGGAATCAAATTGGTAGTTTGCATGTTTAAAATTTCTGCATTTGCTTAGATTAGATGATGATGCTGATTCTATGAATGTGTTAGAGTTTAATGTTATATTTGACTACTGAATTTGATTATCATATTTTTCGAGTTTGATTATATTCAGGATCAGTGCTATATTTGACTACTAAGTTTGAATATACATGTTTACTGAGTTTGATTATACTCAGGTTCAATGCTTGACTACTAATTTGTCTTATTCATTCATAGAAAATTGAGAGCATTTTTATACCTGATTTGATTTTATTAAAATTTTTATTATCTATATTTTTAAGTTGTTCTAAACATAGGAATGGCATTCTCCTCTATGAAAGATTATGAAACTTTTTATACTAATTATGCAAAAAGGGTTAGTTTTTCATGAAATATAAGAACTACTAAGTGGGATCAAAATAAACAAATTATATACCAAATCTTGGTATGTTCTAGAGCTGGTTATTGAAGATCAAATATTGATCCACTAAAGAAGACAAATCTAACTTCCGAGAAAAATCGTAAAGCTAGGATTATTGTGAAAAGGGATAAGAAGATGGAATATGTATTAACCTTTGTGAATACTGGTGCGAATTTTCTAACCACAAACTAACCGGTAAGTGCACCAGGTCGTACCAAGTAATACCTCAGGTGAGTGAGGGTCGATCCCACGAGGATTGATGGATCAAACAACAATAATTAAATGATAGACTTAGTCAGGCAAACAGAAAAGAGCGTTTGAAGATTCTAAGAGCATTAAACAATCGTGCAGAAATTAAAATAGTAAAGTAAATGGGTTGGGAATAAAATATGGAGAAAGCAGTTAAGGTTTCAGAGTTATCTATATTTCCGGATTAATTTTTCTTACTAACTATTTTAATCATGTAGGAATTAATTTATGGCAAACTATATGTGACTAGACCCTAATTCCTTAGACCTTTCTAGTCTCCTCTAAAATTCATCAACAGCTAATTTCTTGGTCAATTAATTCCAATTAGAGGGTGATGATCAAATTCCAGTTTATATGCCACAAAAACTCTAATTACCCAAAAATAAAAGGATTATATGTCACGTATCCCGTTAAATTCAGATAATTAAAATTTAGGAGAATGTGTTTTCAAGCTGTTGTTCAAGTAAAGAGCTTTTCCAAGTTATATAAGAACTCAAATATAAAGAGAGTCATACTTCTGTTCCACCCAAATTCATAAGATAAAGAGCGAGAACAATTCTTAAATTATAAATCCATACATGAATTAAAATAGAGAAAGCAATAAAATTAATTCATACAAATAGACAGAGCTCCTAACCTTAATAATAGAGGATTAGTTGCCCATAGTTCAGAGTAGAAAACTAGGATTGTGGTAAACTGTAAATTAGAATCCCCAAAAGAGAAGTTTCTTTTCCCTTTTATATCAAATCCTAATTAATTTAAAATCTATTATCTAAAACTAATAATATCTTTTCCTAAAATTAATATTTGAATTTAAATTAGAATTAATTAACAATTATTCAGTTGATGGGTGGGGACCACTTGTTTTGTCCATTCTACAGCTTCTAATACGTGTTTTCTGGGCTGGAAACTGGGTCTAAACAGCCCAAAAATCGCCCCCAACATTTTTCTGCGTTTTCTGCACGTGGCGCATGTCACGCGTACGTGTCAGTCATGCGTACGCGTCAATGGTCTTCTTCGCGTGTCACGCGTACGTGTCAGTCACGCGTACACGTCACTGAGCGAATCTTTAAGTCACGCATACGCGTCAGTCACGCTCACGCGTCGCCATAGAAAGCTCCAATTTACGCGCACGCATCAGTCATGCGTACGCGTCGCTCCTTGCTGCCATCTCCTTTGATTCTTGTGCTGTAGAAACTCCATCAAATCCAGCCGAATGCTACCTAAATAAACAGAATTTACAAAATACTCAAAGTAGCATCCATATCGGCTAAAAGATAATTAATTCTTTATTAAACTCAATAATTTAGATGCAAATTTACTAGGAAAAGATAGGAAAGATGCTCACGCATCACAACACCAAACTTGAATTATTGCTTGTCCTCAAGTAACCAAAACTAATATAAGCTTAGGATGTGAATTTGCAAGAGAATGAGAGTTCGATTAAGCCCATGTCTCTTCTTATAGTGGGGTTTACAACTGCAATCCTGAATAGTTTTGGCATCTCACTCTCCTTTGAATCAAAAGGATGTCACTGTCATTTGGAATTAGAATCCGGATAATATTATGAATTCTCTAATCTTTTGTAACTCAATTTAATCCTTGAAAACAGTAATTTTTTTCTGGTGCTTTGCACCTTGAGCCTAGCCGTGACTTTAAATGTTTTGTCTCAAGCTTTACTTGACATAGAAACACCACAAGCACTTAACTGGGGAACTCTCTTGAAGCACTTAACTCTCTTATTATTATTTTTTTTGTTTTTTTTTTCAGTTACTCCCAGACAGTGGTGCTCAAAGCCTTTGGTGTACTCTGCAATTGATCTCGACTCTAAATATTTTATCTCAATGATTGATGCGCAAAAAATTTTCTTTCATGTATAACTGATGAGATATTTTGGTGAGAAACGAATCTCTCCCAAAACACCCACAACTAACCGGCAAGTGTACCGGGTCGTATCAAGTAATAAAAACTCACGGGAGTGAGGTCGATCCCACAGGGATTGAAGGATTGAGCAATTTTAGTTTAGTGGTTGATTTAGTCAAGCGAATCAAGTGTTGGTTGGGTGATTTGTGATTTGCAGAATGTAAATTGCATGAAATTAAAGAGAGCAGGAAAGTAAATTGCTGAAACTTAAAGAACAAGAAATTAAATGGCAGAAACTTAAAGTGCAAGAAATGTAAATTGCAGAAACTTAAAGTGCAAGAAATATAAATTGCTTGGAATGTAAAGGGGTTTGGGATGTGGATTTGCAGAATTTAAACAAGGAAAAACTAAATTGCATCAAACAGAAGAAGGAAAGGGAATTGGGATTGAACCGGATCTTGAAGCAATAAAGTAAATTAACAGAAAAAGCAATAAACAGAGAATTGAAATGAGAAATTCAGATCTCAGGACCCAGAGACTAGAAAACCAAGTCTAGATCTCAATGCCTTCCTAGATCCAACAAGAACAATAGCAAGGAAATTGTAAATTGCAAAGAAAATAGATGATGAACAATGAACCGGAAATGGAATTCAATTAAGCAGTAAATAAACAGAGAGATCCAAGATTGAGATTGAAACAGAATTTCTTCAATTCTCAAATCCAAGATCCAAGACAAAAGTAAAATGAAATCGAAAGCAAATGAAAACAAGAAATTAAAGTTCACTCAGTGACAAAAGCTTCCCAAAAACTCTTATGAAAATTCTAAAAGGAAAGCTCCCCTCATAACTTGAATTCTATCCTATTTATACACTTTCCAAAATGATCTTCAAGCCTTGAGTTGGGCCTTTGTTCCTGGTGGAATTGGGTTGAAAGAGGCCTTGGTTGATTGCTCTTTGAAGATTGAAGAAGAACCGAAGTGACCCAATTGAACCGGAAATGAAGTTGGCCAAAGATGGTCTCAACGTTAGGGTCAAAGTTAGGGGTCTAACTTTGCCCCTAACTTTTCATAGCAGCAAGCTTGATTTCCTGGTTTGGACGTTGGTGCCAACGTTAGGGGTCTAACTTTGACCCTAACGTTGGCAATGCTTGGTGCTAGTGGCGCCAACGTTAGCCTCCAAGTTAGGGGGCTAACGTTGGCGCAAACGTTGGCCTTCCCTCTTTGTGATTCAAGTGCCAACGTTAGCCTCCAAGTTAGGGGGCTAACGTTGGCGCAAACATTGGCCTTCCCTCTTTGTGATTCAAGTGCCAACGTTAGCCTCCAAGTTAGGGGGCTAACGTTGGCGCAAACGTTGGCTTTCCCTCTTTGTGATTCAAGTGCCAACGTTAGCCTCCAAGTTAGGGGGCTAACGTTGGCGCAAACGTTGGTGCCCAGGGGAGAAACTCTCAAGTTCCAACGTTAGCCTCCAAGTTAGGGGGCTAACGTTGGAGCTAACGTTGGCCACCTCCAGAGAGTGATTTACATGCCCAACGTTAGCCTCCAAGTTAGGGGGCTAACGTTGGGGCTAACTTCATGCAACCCGGTTCAATTTTCACTTATTCCATTGTCCTTTCTTCACTCCTAGCCATTCCTCTTTGCTTCAACCTTTCTCCAAGCCTTCTTCACCTATCATTGATCAACCAAACTAATCAAAGCTTTGCTCAAAATCATGAGGTATTCAATCTTCCACAATATGCAACAAATATAGCACAAAACCTCATGAAATGGCATGAATTCACATATGGTTGGTTCAATCAAGGGAAACATGAAAATCTACTCAATTAGCTTGCTTGTAGCTCAAGAAAGTGCACAATTCTAATGAAAACTAAAGAAAAAGACTAGCTAAAATGGGCTAAGATGACTTGTCATCACAACACCAAACTTAAAGCTTGCTTGTCCCCAAGCAAGAAATGAATTATTAAGAAGAAAGAATGAAATGGAAGAGGAAGTTCATGCTAGTAGAGTGTTATTGATAGTTCATGGGGTTTTATGTGGATATGCAAATGCTCACTTCTTATTGACTCCTAGGCTTAGAAAGTCTCCTTCAAGCTTCAAGTGACATACTGCTATGACCTCTTATTATTCCTTTATCCTTGGCTTTTACTTTATTCTCAAGCTTTATTTGAGTGTCATGTGTAGCAAGTTCATTTTCTTTTCTTTCTACTTGACACATTATTCACCATAGACACTTGGCTCACATTCCTTCTTAAAACATTGATGCCCAGCACCTCTTTGGGCTACTAAATGTTTTGTAGTTAGGTTGCTCTTGATAGTGGATTTTCAGCTGATGATCCCGGATTAGTTAACCCAAGTCATCAAGTGTTGAGGCACTCCTAAGAGCTTACTAATCCAAGCAGATCCTAGTACAAAAACATCACAGGCATATATTTCAGAGTTCAAGCTATTGGTGTCCAGCTTTGTTTCTTTTTGTTTTTCTTTTGTTTTGCCACTTTTTAGCTTTCTTTGTTCTTTCTTTCTTTTTTGTTTTTCTTTCTAACCAAGGAATTCTATTCAATTGAGATTCATAGACAGTAGGCCACTCTCTACTTAGAAGGAGATATCCTAGCTCTTTATTCACTAAAAGTGAGCTATTATACAATCACACACATACCACCACTTACTTTTATTCCACTTCTAACTAACAGAGACTATTATTCTTCACATTCAAACTGTTCTTTTATTGAAATAAAAGATGCAGGGGATAACATATGCTTCTTGTTAAGTGAAAGTGAACACACAAGCCAACATGAAAACCAGCCTTCTTAAAAATACAAAAACATAATTGATGCATACTACACTAACAGTTTCTATTAAAATGGGCATATTCACACTTCCAAATTAGAGCAATTTAATACTGATGGAGTTAAGTGACAATACAACCTCTTGGTGGCTTCTTCTTCTTTCATCTCAGCTAATGGTGAGTAGTCCTCCAGAAGAGTGATTGAATTTCTGCAGTGTTAATGGAAGTTGCTTGTTTCTCAAGCCCTTAGATGATTTGTTAGTGTGCAAGACTTTCTTGTAGGCGGTTGAACTTACTTTGGTGTGTGAACACCAAACTTAGTCTCTTGCCATGTTTCTTATGCATAACCATATGTGAAAGCCTAAATCTTTGCTAAAGGTAATAAAACTGAAAACTAGAAACAGACAATGCTTAAATGATTTGTCAGATTGCTTGGAGCTGGTAACTCTTTATATAGAAAGTGAGAATGTGTTTTTAAGTAAGATTTTGGTGGAACACCAAACTTAGAATCCTTCATTCTCTCTTAATATGTTTTGGTGTGAAACACCAAACTTAGCTCCTTGCAATACATACCACTCATTTAACCTTTTTATTGAACTAACTATGAAAAGAAAACTACCTCAGGTTGGGTTGCCTCCCAACAAGCGCTCTTTTATTGTCACTAGCTTGACATCTTTCAATTCTTTTTAAGAGGGCTGTAGGTGTTGAACCTCTTTTTCCTTAACCCATTGTCCTCCCAAGTACAACTTTGCTCTGTGACCATTTACAGTGAATTGATTCTTTGTTGCCTCATCTAGCAGTTCAATATTCCCATAGGGAAAAATCTTTGTCACCAAATATGGGCCAGTCCACTTAGACTTCAGTTTGCCAGGGAAGATTTTAAGCCTCGAATTATACAGGAGCACTTGTTGTCCTGGCTTGAATTCCTTCTTTGTGATCTTCTTGTCATGCCACTTCTTAGCTTTCTCCTTGTATATCTTCGCATTTTCATAAGCTTCCAGTCTGAATTCATCCAGTTCATTTAGTTGTAACAACCTTTTTTCTCCTGCAGCTTGGGGATCAAGGTTGAGGAGTTTAGTGGCCCAAAAAGCTCTGTGTTCAAGCTCTACAGGGAGGTGGCAGGATTTGCCATATAATAGCTGAAAGGGTGACTTGCCAATAGGAGTTTTAAAAGTTGTCCTATACGCCCACAATGCATCCTCTAGCTTTCTAGCCCAATCCTTTCTTGTGATTCCCACTGTTTTCTCTAGGATCTTCTTTAATTCTCTATTTGCAAGTTCAGCTTGGCCGTTAGTCTGAGGGTGGTAGGGTGTGGCTACTTTGTGAATTACTCCATATTTGTGAAGGAGTTTCTCCATTTGTTTGTTGCAAAAGTGACTACCACCATCACTAATAAGACTTTTAGGCACTCCAAACCTAGTGAATATGTGCTTTTTGAGGAATTGGAGGACGATCTGTGCATCACAGGTGGTTGTGGCTATAGCTTCTACCCATTTTGAGACATATTCCACTGCTACCAGGATGTATCTAAAAGAATAGGAAGGAGGAAAAGGCCCTATGAAATCAATTCCCCACAGATCGAACAATTCTAATTCCAAGATAAAATTTTGAGGCATCTCATTCCTCCTTGTTAATCCTCCTGCTTTCTGGCATTCATTACATTGGTGTACATATTCTCTGGCATCCTTGAAAATAGTTGGCCAATAGAAGCCACTCTGCAGTATTTTTGCGGCTGTTTTTTCTGGGCCAAAGTGTCCACCATAAGCTGAACCATGACAATGCCACAAGATGTCCCTCACTTCACTTTCAGGAATACACCTCCTGATCACTCCATCAGAGCATCTCTTGAATAAGAAAGGTTCATCCCATGAAAATTTCCTTGCTTCTTTAATCAACTTCTTCACTTGTTGCTTAGAGAATTCTTGCGGTATCTTCCTTCCCACTTTGTAATTTGCTATGTCAGCAAACCAAGGTGCTTGCTGGATCTGCAGAAGGTGCTCATCTGGGAAGCTTTCATTTATGGGCTGGGATGCTTTTTGAATTGTTTCATGTGGTAGTCTTGACAGATGATCAGCGACCTGATTTTCAGTGCCCTTCCTATCTCTTATTTCAATGTCAAATTCTTGTAGGAGCAGTATCCACCTGATGAGTCTTGGTTTAGCATCCTGTTTTGACATCAAATACTTAAGTGCAGCATGATCAGTGTAAACTACAACCTTCGATCCTATCAGATATGATCTAAACTTATCAAATGCATAGACTACAGCTAGCAACTCTTTTTCTGTTGTAGTGTAATTTCTTTGGGCCTCATTCAACACTTTACTTGCATAATATATGACATGATGCAAATTCCCCTTCTTTTGCCCAAGTACAGCACCAATTGCAATGTCACTTGCATCACACATGAGTTCAAAAGGTAATCCCCAATTTGGGGGTGTGATTATTGGTGCTGTTGTGAGTTTATTTTTTAAAGTTTCAAATGCATGCTGACAGTTTTTATCAAAAACAAAAGGGTTATCAAGCATTAACAGATTACTTAAAGGTTTGGCTATTTTTGAAAAATCCTTGATAAACCTTCTGTAAAATCCGGCATGCCCCAAGAAACTTCTAACAGATTTCACATTAATTGGTGGAGGGAGTTTTTCTATAATCTCAACCTTTGCCTTATCAACCTCTATCCCTTTTCTTGAGACTTTATGGCCAAGAACAATTCCTTCGGGTACCATAAAATGGCATTTCTCCCAGTTTAAAACCAAATTAGTTTCTTGGCACCGTTTCAAGACAAGAGTTAAATGGTTTAGGCAAGCATTGAAATTATCACCAAAAACAGAGAAGTCATCCATGAAGACTTCTAAAAATTTTTCGACCATATTAGAAAAAATGGAGAGCATACACCTTTGAAATGTGGCAGGGGCGTTGCAGAGCCCAAAAGGCATCCTCCTATACGCAAAAACTCCAAATGGACATGTGAAGGCAGTTTTCTCTTGGTCCTTGGGGTCTACCACGATTTGATTATACCCAGAATATCCGTCCAAGAAACAGTAATAGGCATGGCCGGCTAACCTTTCCAGCATCTGATCAATAAATGGGAGAGGGAAATGATCCTTCCTGGTGGCATCATTCAATCTTCTATAGTCTATGCACATTCTCCACCCAGTCACTGTTCTAGTAGGGATCAACTCATTCTTCTCATTAGTGATGACTGTCATCCCTCCCTTCTTTGGTACAACTTGAACTGGGCTTACCCATGGGCTGTCAGATATTGGGAATATTATCCCTGCATTCCACAACTTCATTACTTCCTTCTGGACAACTTCCTTCATTGTAGGATTTAGCCTTCTTTGTGGTTGAACCACTGGTTTGGAATTATCTTCCAAGAGGATCTTATGCATACATACTGCAGGGCTGATTCCCTTCAGATCATCAATGGTCCATCCTAAAGCATCTTTGTGAGCTTTGAGTAATCAAGAAGTTCTCCTTCTTCCTTCTTTGACAGGGATGAATTAATGATTACTGGGAAGCTCTCCGATGTGCCAAGGAATGCATATTTGAGATGGGTGGGTAAAGGTTTCAATTCTTGTCTTCGTACATCTTCTTTCTTATCTTGCCTTTCATATTGCTCAGTAAAGGTCTCAGCCACTTGTTCCTCTGTTGTTTCTTGATTTCCTTCTTGCTCTTGAAAATTTTCTTCCAAAGTTTCTTCCACCAAACTATCTATCATATCCACTCTCACATAATCTTCTTGCTCAGGAGCGTTTTGCATTGATTTGAACACATTTATAATCATTTGTTCATTATGGACCCTGAAGGTCATTTCTCCCTTTTCAACATCAATGATGGCCCTTGCTGTGTGTAGAAATGGCCTTCCCAGAATGATTGAGTCGTTTCCTTCTTCTTCAGTATCCAAAATTACAAAATCTGCTGGGAAGATAAACTCCCCAATCTTTACTAACAGATTCTCCACAATTCCATTAGGTGTCTTGATTGATCTGTCAGCCATGACTAGCGACATCCTGGTGGGTTTAAGTTCTTCTATGGCAAGTTTTCTCATCATTGAGAGAGGCATTAGGTTGATGCTGGCACCCAGGTCACAGAGGGCCTTGTTGAGAATTATCTTGCCAATAGTGCATGAGACTACAAAGCTTCCCGGATCCTTAAGTTTTGGTGGAATACCCCGTTGGATCACAGCACTGCATTCCTCTGTGAGTAATATGGTTTCCCTTTCAAGCCAACTTCTTTTCTTGTTGATAAGATCCTTCAGAAACTTGGAATACAGAGGCATTTGCTCAAGTGCTTCGGCCAAGGGAATATTGATTTCCAGCTTCTTAAAAATCTCAAGGAATTTGTGAAAATGCTTGTCATTAATCTCTTTGTTGAACCTCTGAGGGTAAGGCAGTGGAGGTGTGACACTTTTTCCTCTTTGTTGCTGCCCCTGAGTTACTTCCCTTGAGCTATGTGGCTGGTTGTTCTTCTCTTTGAGTTTCTCAGTGTCTTTGTTTGGCATCACATCTTGCTCCTTATCCTCATCTGCCTTTGTTTGATTCTTATCCTCTGTTGGTTCTTTGATGTTCTCTTCTTGCTTCCTTGTAGTGTCATTGTTGCTTGTCAATGCTCTTCCACTCCTTAATTGTATTGCCTTGCATTCTTCCTTGGGATTTGGAATTGTATCACTGGGCAGTGAGTTTGAAGGTCTCTCAACAGATACTTGCTTGGAGAGTTGCCCCATCTGTCTCTCTAGGCTCTTTATAGAGGCTTCCTGATTCTTGGCTACCATTTCTTGGTGTTTCAACATTTTGTCTATCATGGCTTCCAAGTGAGTGATTCTTTGGGCTTCCGGTGATACTTGAGGTGGGTTATGAGATGTAGGTGGTAGATGGTAGGCATTTTGGTTGGTGGGTTGGTTATTAGATTGGTATTGGTTGAGGTTGGGGTAGTTGTTTTGAGGTTTTCTGTAGGGGTTTTGGTTAGTCTGCTGCTGGTTGTGATTTTGGTTGTTTCTTGGGTTGTGTTGGTTTGAGTTTCTCTGCCATGGTTGTTGGTTTTGGGTATGGTTATCTCCCCATCTGAGGTTTGGGTGGTTCTTCCAGGATGGATTGTATGTATCACCATACACTTCATTTGGTCCTTGGTTGTGCATATACTGTACTTGCTCTTGTTGTTGTTCTTCTTGAGTTTCTTCACTCTGTCCCCATGTGGTTGATGGTTGGCTAGTGTTGACTGCTGCAACTTGGAGACTATCAATCCTCTTGGCCATTTGCTCAAATTGTTGTTGAATTTGCTGCTGCATCATCTTGTTTTGAGCTAGGATTGAATCCACTCCTTCTAGCTCCATAACTCCTCTCCTTTGTGATGGTTGGCGGCTTCTTTGATGAGCAAAGAAATATTGGTTGTTGGCCACCATATCCACAAGATTCTGAGCTTCCTCAGCAGTTTTCATCAGTTGTAGTGAACCTCCAGCAGAATGATCTAATGCTTCCTGAGATTTCAATGTAAGGCCTTCATAGAAATTTTGCAGTACATCCCATTCATTGAACATCTCTGGGGGGCATTTTCTGATTAAGGCTTTGTACCTCTCCCATGCTTCATACAAGGATTCAGCATCTAATTGAGTGAATGTCTGCACCTCGGTTTTCAGCCTGATGACTCTCTGGGGTGGATAGAATTTGGCTAGAAATTTAGTCACCAAGTCATCCCAACTAGTGATACTTCCTTGGGGAAAAGTTTCAAGCCATTGTGCAGCCTTATCCCTTAATGAGAACGGGAACAGCAGAAGCTTGTAAGTTTCAGGATTCACGCCATTGGATTTGACAGTGTCACAGATCCTTAAGAAGATAGATAGATGTTGATTTGGATCCTCCAATGGTCCTCCTCCAAATGAGCAATTGTTCTGGACCAATGTGATGAGTTGTGGCTTCAATTCGAAGTTATTTGCATTGACATTAGGGGTGAGAATGCTGCTTCCACAATGTCTAGCATTTGCAAAAGTATAGGAAGCCAATACTCTCCTCTGTTGTGGTGGATTATTAACTCCTCCTCCTGGATTAGATGTATCTCCTTCCATCTCGTGGAATTCTTCGTCTGATTCTTCTTCTCCAACAATACTTTTCCCTCTTTCGGCTCTTCTTAACCTCCTGAGAGTTCTTTCGTCTTGTTCATGAAAATTGGGTATGGCTCTTCTTGTACCTGACATACAAGCAGAACATAAGAGCACACAAACCAGTGATACTTCAATCTACTGCTAGAATGAAGTTTTAGTTAGCTTAAGCAAAAATTCAAACAGTTAGTGGGTTAATCAAAGGTTAAAGAAAAATAAAGAAAAAGTGCTTGATCTAGATCACCACCTCACTTAATCATTGTCAATCTAATCAATCCCCGGCAACGGCGCCAAAAACTTGATGAGATATTTTGGTGAGAAACGAATCTCTCCCAAAACACCCACAACTAACCGGCAAGTGTACCGGGTCGTATCAAGTAATAAAAACTCACGGGAGTGAGGTCGATCCCACAGGGATTGAAGGATTGAGCAATTTTAGTTTAGTGGTTGATTTAGTCAAGCGAATCAAGTGTTGGTTGGGTGATTTGTGATTTGCAGAATGTAAATTGCATGAAATTAAAGAGAGCAGGAAAGTAAATTGCTGAAACTTAAAGAACAAGAAATTAAATGGCAGAAACTTAAAGTGCAAGAAATGTAAATTGCAGAAACTTAAAGTGCAAGAAATATAAATTGCTTGGAATGTAAAGGGGTTTGGGATGTGGATTTGCAGAATTTAAACAAGGAAAAACTAAATTGCATCAAACAGAAGAAGGAAAGGGAATTGGGATTGAACCGGATCTTGAAGCAATAAAGTAAATTAACAGAAAAAGCAATAAACAGAGAATTGAAATGAGAAATTCAGATCTCAGGACCCAGAGACTAGAAAACCAAGTCTAGATCTCAATGCCTTCCTAGATCCAACAAGAACAATAGCAAGGAAATTGTAAATTGCAAAGAAAAGAGATGATGAACAATGAACCGGAAATGGAATTCAATTAAGCAGTAAATAAACAGAGAGATCCAAGATTGAGATTGAAACAGAATTTCTTCAATTCTCAAATCCAAGATCCAAGACAAAAGTAAAATGAAATCGAAAGCAAATGAAAACAAGAAATTAAAGTTCACTCAGTGACAAAAGCTTCCCAAAAACTCTTATGAAAATTCTAAAAGGAAAGCTCCCCTCATAACTTGAATTCTATCCTATTTATACACTTTCCAAAATGATCTTCAAGCCTTGAGTTGGGCCTTTGTTCCTGGTGGAATTGGGTTGAAAGAGGCCTTGGTTGATTGCTCTTTGAAGATTGAAGAAGAACCGAAGTGACCCAATTGAACCGGAAATGAAGTTGGCCAAAGATGGTCTCAACGTTAGGGTCAAAGTTAGGGGTCTAACTTTGCCCCTAACTTTTCATAGCAGCAAGCTTGATTTCCTGGTTTGGACGTTGGTGCCAACGTTAGGGGTCTAACTTTGACCCTAACGTTGGCAATGCTTGGTGCTAGTGGCGCCAACGTTAGCCTCCAAGTTAGGGGGCTAACGTTGGCGCAAACGTTGGCCTTCCCTCTTTGTGATTCAAGTGCCAACGTTAGCCTCCAAGTTAGGGGGCTAACGTTGGCGCAAACGTTGGCCTTCCCTCTTTGTGATTCAAGTGCCAACGTTAGCCTCCAAGTTAGGGGGCTAACGTTGGCGCAAACGTTGGCTTTCCCTCTTTGTGATTTAAGTGCCAACGTTAGCCTCCAAGTTAGGGGGCTAACGTTGGCGCAAACGTTGGTGCCCAGGGGAGAAACTCTCAAGTTCCAACGTTAGCCTCCAAGTTAGGGGGCTAACGTTGGAGCTAACGTTGGCCACCTCCAGAGAGTGATTTACATGCCCAACGTTAGCCTCCAAGTTAGGGGGCTAACGTTGGGGCTAACTTCATGCAACCCGGTTCAATTTTCACTTATTCCATTGTCCTTTCTTCACTCCTAGCCATTCCTCTTTGCTTCAACCTTTCTCCAAGCCTTCTTCACCTATCATTGATCAACCAAACTAATCAAAGCTTTGCTCAAAATCATGAGGTATTCAATCTTCCACAATATGCAACAAATATAGGACAAAACCTCATGAAATGGCATGAATTCACATATGGTTGGTTCAATCAAGGGAAACATGAAAATCTACTCAATTAGCTTGCTTGTAGCTCAAGAAAGTGCACAATTCTAATGAAAACTAAAGAAAAAGACTAGCTAAAATGGGCTAAGATGACTTGTCATCAATAACCGGCAAGTATATAGCGGGTCGTATCAAGTAATAAAAACTCACATGAGTGAGGTCGATCCCACAGGGATTGAAGGATTGAGCAATTTTAGTTTAGTGGTTGATTTAGTCTAGCGAATCAAGTGTTGGTTGAGTGGTTTGTGATTAACAGAAACTAAATTTGCTTGAAACGTAAAGGGAGAAGGGTAAAGTGCAGTAAATTAAAGAGCAGGAAAGTAAATGTGCTGAATCTTAAAGAACAAGTAAATTAAATTACAGAAACTTAGATTGCAAGAAATGTAAATGACTGAATCTTAAAGTGCAAGAAATGTAAATTGCTTGAATGATAGAAGGGAATTAGGAAGTGGAATTGCAGAAATTTAAATGAGAACGAGTAAATTGTAACAAACAGAAGACTAAAGATGAATTGAATTTCAAGTAGATCCAAACAGAAAAGTAAAAATGCTTTGAGAATTGCAAAGACAGAAAGGCAGTGCTTAATTTGCAGCAAATGAAAAGAAGTTGAAGATCTCAGGAGTGGAAGAGACTAGATAACAAGTCTAGATCTCAAATCCTTCCTTGATCCAACAAAAACAATTGCAAAGAAAATAAGGAAAAGTAAATTGCAGAAAGAGTAGAGGAAGAAGAAGATGCAGTGAAGTAAACAGAAATGAAATTCAATTATGCAGAAATGTAAACAAGAGATCTCAAGGTGAGATTGAAATAGAAGTTCTTCAATTCTCCACCCAAGATCCAAAGCAAGGAAATTAAAGAGTACTCAAGCAAGAACAAGGAAGAAGAGAGATCAATTCTCCTTCCCAATTCTCTGAAAATAAAAGTTCAAAGTTAAAATGTAAGTAAAAAGGAAAATTCCAAAAAATGAAGTCTAGAGGTTCTCAAAGGTAAAAAAAAAGAGAAAAGGTGTCCTAATTACATCAAACTAACTCCTATTTATACACTTTCTATTCTTGGATATTGGAATTTGGATGGGCTTTTGATTTGGTGAAGGAATGAAGTAAGTTGGAATTTTAAATTTCAATTTCAGCCCAAATGCATCTCCCAGGGGAATGCTCAGCTCACTTTGTGCCTTGCATAGCGTGTCTTGTTGGTTGGGAAGCATCAGGGGAGAGCTCAGCTCACTTTGTGAGCTGAGCGCTAGTGTCTTGGTGCCAATTTTGTGCGCGCCTTGTGCTCCCAGGACCGTGTCAAATGTTGCGCTTCATGCACCAAGGGCCTTGTCAATTTGTTGCGTGCCTCACTCCCTTGCCGTGTCAAGATGTGCCCCCATGCATCAAGGAGTAGCGCTCAGCTCACTTTGTGAGCTGAGCTTTGGTGCATCCAAGGAAGGGTCCTTGGTTCGAAACCCATGGGAAGCATGCGCTACCCTTTTTCTTGGTTGCCTTGCTTCCTTGCTTCCTTAAGGTGTGGGGTTCGATCCTTGGGGAGTGCATTTGGCCAATTTTGGCTTATTTTTCCATGTGAGTAGCGCCTCCCCTCTTCCCTTTGGTCATGGGTTCAAGTCTTGGA